>NW_020954585.1:16011809-16209645 GCF_900497805.2 Vombatus ursinus
GAAAGAAAGAAAGAAAGAAAGAAAGAAAGAAAGAAAGAAAGAAAGAAAGAAAGAAAGAAAGAAAAAAGAAAGAAAGAAAGAAAGAAAGAAAAAAGAAAGGAAGGAAGGAAGGAAGAAAGAAGGAAAGGAAGGAAGAAAGAAAGAAAAAAGGAAAGGAGGGAAGGAGGGAAGAAGGAGAGGAGGGAAGAAAGAAAGAAGAGAAAGAGGGAGGGAGGAAAGAAAGAAAGAAGGAAGAAGGGAAGGAAGGAAGGAGGGAAGGAAGGAAGGAGGGAAGGAAGGAAGGAAGGAGGGAAGGAAGGAAGGAAGAAAGGAAGGGAAAGAGGGAGAAGGGAGGAAAAAGGAGAGAAAAATTGTGAGAAGTAACATAGGCAAAGAAAAAAAATTATCAATTTTTTCAGATTATATGATGGCCCATCTAGAGAACGTCAAAAAAAACTGCACTAAAATTAATAGAAGTAATCTATCCAGAGATTTAGATGTGATATATCTCTGGAGATTACTGAATGTAAAATAAGGAGTGTACCCATTTCTCATAGGTATATATAATTTTTACACAAAGTGCACTCTATTCTAGGACATAAAAACAAGAACATTACATACATAAAAGCAAAATTCTAAACTTCATTTACTTATGCCAACACAATAAATACAATCAATAAAGGATATTTGAAGAATTGATTCAAACTAAAATGGATACTGAATAATTTACTCATAAAGAAGTGGTTAGTTGAGGAAGAAATCATGAAAACTAAAGATTATTTCATTAAAAAAAGACAACACAGACAATATAACAAGACTTTAAGAATTTAACTATAGCAGTCCTTGGTGGGAGTGGGGGGGGGGCATTATTTCACTAAATACTTTCATCAGTAAAAGAGAATAAGAACAGATGAATGAATTAACATGTAACTTTGAACAATAGCAAAGCAACAAATAAAAATAATGTAATAAAATACAAAAATAAAGATACTACAAATGGAAAAAATAAAAACACAAGTAAAAGATAAAGTGATAAAACTAAAAGATGGTTTGTGAAAGGAAAAACAATAAAAATTACAATTTTTAAGTTCAAAGATTGAAAGGACAAGAAATAGAGGATGTAAGTAACCCAATCTGAGGAAAAGGAAATTCAAGAAGCTACAAAGGAAGTCTCAAAGGGAAAAAATAGGGCCAAATCATTTGCAAGTGGATTCTAACAAATTGCTAAAGAACAAATAATTCCAGAAGTACTCTGTTTACAAAAGTAAAGAAAGAAGAAATCTGACTACTTGTGTGATGCAAATTTGAAACTGATACCGAAGCCATAAGTACAGAATTCATATTGCACATCCATCCATAGAGCATATTGATGCGAAAATATTTGTTAAAATATTAGCAAAGGAGTTATAGCAACGTAATAAAAAAGATTATGTCTTATAATATGCCAGTAATTAAATGTTGGTTCAACATGAGAAAATTTATTAACAATAAATAATATCAATAATGAAAATAATTTTCTAATAAAAATATGGAGGAAAAAGTTTTTTTAACAAAATATAATCTCTAATCATGTTTAAAATCTTTAAAAGCAAAGGAATAAAAGTGGACATTTCTCAACATAATTTATCTGTTAAAAACAAAGATTTATAATTATAAATTACAGAGAAACATTATCTTTCTTTCCAGTAGGACCAGATATAAAGCAAGGATTTTCATCATCATTTATTTTAGAAACAAATTTTTAAAATTCTACCTATAAGCTAGTATAAGAAAATACCTCATGGGAATAAGGATAGGCAAAGAAGAAAAACTTATTTCACTTTTTGCTGCCAATATAATAATTTATTTAGACAACCTCAGTGACTCAACTAAAAAAAAACCCAATCATTTCAATAAAGTTGCACAATATAGAATGGACCCATAAAATTCATAAGCTTTTCTGCCTATTAACAACAAAACAAACACAAAGAAAATAAATTTGATTCAGAATAATTGTAGAACACATAAAATATCTAAGAATACATCTACTGACATACATACAAGAATTACATGAATACAATCACAAAACACACTTGCTTATAGTTGCTTTATGCTAGTGTAGCATCTGGTATGAAGTTTGTCAGCTGCTTGTTCTGAAGTCTGCTTCACTAACCCCAAAACTGCACTGTCACTGGTAAATCTGGGTTTGCAGGTATGGACTGTTTGGCTATGATTCAAACTTTTGCTTTATTCTAGGAGAAACTCTATTTTTGAGAAGGTCTAATCATCACTATAGTTCGTGAGACCTCACTGTTATGTTTTTTTTTTTAACCTTTCTTTGCTATTTTGCTTTTCCCTTTCAAACTAGAGGTGCGAAGGAAGAAGCAAGCAGGTACTTCTGAGAGAATTTCACCCATCTCAAACTACAGTCCTAGATATTTTCTTCACTCAATCCACAAAATGTTTCTCCTCTAATCAATAGCCTACATGAAACCTTCCTGTCCGCTGTCTGCTCTTGATTCCCTCTTCTTAATTGCTTTTCTACTTGATTCTTCATTTTTTATGGATCAAAGAAGAACTTCTAGATTTTTGGTGACTCATTTTACTTTATGAAGTAAAATTCATGAATCTAACTCTCTGCTAATTATGAAACCTAAAGTCATTATTTAACTTTCTCATATTCTTAAACAAACATTGTATTAATCATTTTATAAAATATAACTTCTCATTCTCTAAAAACAGTTGAATGAAAATTTTTAAGAGACCACAGTGACCTTCAGCCTGAGTCATTTGCCTACTCTTAAGTCATCTCATATCTCTGTTTGCTTCTCCTAGGTGTATCTTCATTATTTTCATGGAAAAGAAATGTGTTCCTTCACAGACACATTTTACTAGTTTGTTTTCTTTTGCAACAAGAGTTATTTTTCTATCAATTTCAGCAAAAGTCCCTACAACCTTAAAAAATTAATTTATTTTTGCTTCAGATAATAATTTACTTTCTCCCCAAAGCTCATTTTCTGCACCTTTCTATAACCAAACTATTTACATACAGGGAATTGCCTTACAGTGAGATAGTTAAAGTTATAATGATACTTAATTAATTTATAGATTCAGTGCCATTCTTATCAAACTATTAAAGAATTAGTTTATAGAACAAAACAAAATAATCATGAAATTTATCTGAAGGAACAAAG
Organism: Vombatus ursinus; assembly: GCF_900497805.2. Classification (NCBI taxonomy): domain Eukaryota; kingdom Metazoa; phylum Chordata; class Mammalia; order Diprotodontia; family Vombatidae; genus Vombatus; species Vombatus ursinus. The sequence goes on from NW_020954585.1 coordinate 16,014,962, forward strand.
ATCAAGAGTCTCAAAGGAAATCATGGCCTAAAAAAATAGGAAGGAAGGGGGCCTAGTAGTATTAGATCATAAACTATATTACAAAGCAATAATCATCAAAACTATTTGGTACAGATTGAAAGATAGAAAAGCTGATCAGTGTGTAACACCAACCTCAAAAGCCTCTCTCACAGAGACCATAGTTATTGTCTGTTCAAGACTTAATAGAAGCTTGAGAGATTGTCAGTTTAACTATAGTTCTTCAGTTGCCTATCATTGTTGAAGAATGACTGTGATACAGTGAGAAAAGGAATGAAAATAACTTTTTTCTGAAAGTATAATTTTATAGCCTATCTTACAAAGAACATAAAGAGAATTCTTCAATCAATAAGCAATAATTCATTAAGTACCTGCTATTTTTCAGGGACTCTTCTAAGGGTTTAGGATGCAAGAAAAAGATAAAATAATCCTCTTTCACAAAGTTTGCATTTTAATGGCAAAACAAGTACATATACAATTACATGCAGCATAAATGTACTATGGAAAATAGAAATTAATCAAAGTAGTTAATTATAGTGTAGTGATGGAGGAAGACTAGCATTTGGGGAGGCATGATCAAAAAGGCTTCATGAAGAACATGGTACTTAAGCTCCAGAGAATTCTAAGGATTGAGTATATTCCTGGCATGTGGGTCAGACAGAGCAAAAGCACAAAGATGGGAGATGGGTTATCAAGTATAAGGAATAATGAGAAGGCTAGTTTAGCTGAATTATAGAGTACTTGAGTGAAAGCTTCAGTGATACTTAAATGATGGGTTGGAGCGAAGCCATGGAGGCATTAAAAATAAACAGCAAAGATCATATTTTGTTCCATGAACAATCAAAAATTATTGACTTTAGTAGTTATCCTAAGACAGCTGATTGAAATGCTACCAGATCTGTGTTTTCTATCACAACATGACTAATATAGAAATACATTTTGCATGACTGTCCATAATCTATATCAAATTACTTGCCTTCTCAAGGAGGGAGGAGAAGACAGAGGGAGAAAGAGAATTTGGAACTGAATTTTTTTAAAAATGCAAAGACTTGTTTTTACATGTAATTGGAAAATAAAATGAAATAGAATTCAGACAGAAAAAAGACAAAAACAAAAACAAATGATACCAGAATTATATGCTTCAGAATTTAGAAGTCAATAGTTGTATTGAAGAGATGAAGATGGCTGACTATAATCTTTCTAACAACTGATACAATAGAAATTATTTATGTAATTGCTTATTTATGTGTTACCCTGTTAATAAATAGTTTCGGCAGTAACCTTGATGCTTATTTTAGAATAGGAAATGGGGGGAGGGGTGATAGAGGTAGCTAGGTAGATAAATAGACACATACACATATGTAAATGCATATATGAAAACAGGTTTTTCATGTTTAATAAATCAATAATACTTCATAAGCAATAATATTTAATGAACTACAGTGGAGACTAATTGATTGATGAGTGAGATGTTATAATTTTAATAATTTATGTAGAGGTATCAGAACATAATTCTTGATTACTTTAGAACTTGGGAGGGGATGAATAAGGAAAAATGAACCATTGAACAGAATAGTGATCACTCCACATATATAACACATGACTTTTATTGATTATAAAAGCTGACTAGAATTGGAATAGATTAGGTACACAAGATGTAGAACAAAATGAACATTAATAGTAAAGTTTTCAATTAAAGATAACTCTTGGAATAAGAAGTTTGTTTTCAACAAACAGCTGGCAAAACTGGGAACTAATCTGGTAGAAATTGGTCTAAACTAATATCTCATACCATATAGCGCAGTAATTGACAAATGGGTATATGACCTAGTTTTGTATTTTTGTTTTGTTTAGATCATATTATAAAGAATCTATAAGAACAGAAAAGAGGATACTTTTCACAACTAGGGAGGGAGGAAAGTTTTTGACCAAAATAGGGATAGAGGAAGCACAGGAGGTAACATGGGCAATTTTAATTACATATATAATAATGGCCAAGCTTTAACTTGCCTTGCCCAATTCCAGTTAAGCATATAAGACATTTGGGTCCGTTTTTGTCCATGTATTTCTCATCACGAGTACTGTTGGATAATGAAGAGCTAGCTTCATTAGTAGCTACAGCAACCACTACCACCACCAATACCATTATACTTTCTTCTATTCAAGCTACAAGTTAGGCAGGACTATTTTTGAGCTTTGATCACAGATAAAGCAGATGTCTTGTCTAGTTAAGCAAACCAGTCTGGGTTCATCTTCTTTTGTTCTTTTGCATTTCTTTCCATAATAGGAAAGAAATCAAACAACAACTTCAAGGTAGAAGTGTCCAGGTGCGGAGGTAAACTTGAGTGAGCTAAAGGTTCAAAGATCTGTGAGGATGGTAGCAGCAAAGTCCTTTGGAACAACAGTTGTGGCATCCACTGATGTACTTGGTTGGAAGAGATATAGCTACCCTTGACCACAAAAGCAACTAAGCACAAAGTTCATAGGAGATTCAGGTTGTGGGTACTGCATAGCTGAGAGTAAATGTAAAATGCCTAATTAGCAATTTGACAAATATCTTCATATTCTGATGAAGTTTAAGCATCATCCTTTCAAAACATTGCAATAATAGTTACATTACTGAATCATGTTCTGTTAATGTCTGTTTATTCATGACTTGGGTTTAACATTTTTCTATGTGCAGAAGTAACCTTCCCCATACTTAAGTCATATTATATATTGAGTGTATTTATTGAATTCATCCTTCTAGGATCATTTAGAAATGTGTCACAGTTAAATCATATTCCAGGGCAGTGGAGATGGGGGACAGAGTGGGAATTAAGAATCCAATAAGTGTAAAAACAAAGAGTCGAATGCCCTTCATCAGAGGCAGACTGTGCCAGGACTGAAATCTGTCCAAAATTATGGTTAGGTACAGAATTGGGAGTAACTGCAAGTACCCCTAGTTTCTGTGATTACCAAGCAGCATTTCATCAAAGTCAGACAAAAAGTACCATTTTTGCATAAACAAATCAATGTATTTAGAATTAGTGAAGTAGTGAAATAAAATCCTTGCAGCAAATTTCTTACAAAGATCTGATAGACAGATTTTATTGGAAACTGACTCAAAATTTTTTTGCCTTTTGCAAATGATAGAATTGTTTATTTATATAATAGCCCTAGCAATTTAACAAAAAAAAGGAAAAATAACATCAGAAAAATAGCAAGATATTAAATAAACTTAAAGAAATCATTGTTAGCTTTGCTGCATATTGCCAACCAATCTCAGCAGGATAGGAGCCATTCTCCAATAGTCAAAGGATGCTAAAATGAATTTTTCAAAATATTAAATGCAAGCTGTCAACAATCATAATAAAAAGTATTCCAAATCACTAATAATATGGAAAATTTAAACTCTCATTAGGTTGGTAAAGATGACAAAAATAGACTGACAATTACCAGAATGGCTGTGGGAGTAGAGACGTATTAATGCACTGTTGGTCAGATGTGTGAATTGATACAACTATTCTGGAAAGCAATTTAGAACTGTACACCAAAAGTCATTGAACAGTGGCTAGTCATCGACTGAAGAAATGCAAATACTAAACAAAAACTCTAAAAAGAGTTCAAAGAAAACAGAAAGACCCATATGTGCCAAATATTTAAAGCAGTCCTTTTCATTATAGTGAAACAAAAAACAAACAAAACTCTAAAAACAAAGTGAATGGCCATCAATTGGGGGATGACTGAACAAATTTTGGTATATGAATGTAATGGAATATAATTGTGCCATAAGAAATGACAAAAGGGATGAATTCAGAGAACAATGATCAATGAAATAACCAATCACAACTCCAAACGATTGATGATGAAGTCTCGGCAGGTTGCTGACAGACTGAGACACATGAGATGAGGAATGAGACACGTTTTCAGGCAAGACCAATGTATTGCTTTATTTTGCCTTACTCTACTTATTTATTTCATTTAAAGGCTTTGTTGGGGGAGGCAGAAGACTTATGGGGGTAGGGATAGTGATAAAAAAGAAAGAAAAAACTGTCAAGAGAATATTAAAGAATGTACAGAAGAAAGCTAAAGCAAAGTCATAAGATGATTAAAAAAACAAGGAATCATTGGTATTACAATGTTAATTTATTTCATACTATAACAAAAACAAGTTATAGGTAAAAATATTCAGTTTCACATACAATCGTCTTTTTCTATTCTTTGTATATAGAAATGTTCATGTTTATTGATGTTTGTCAAATTCATAGTTGAAAAAAGTGAAATGAAAAATAAAGTATTCCACTAGGTTTATGCTCGGAGATGCTACCTAGGTGGTTATGTTTCATAAACACACACATTTTAGTTTCCTTGGTCAATGAGAAAAATGCAATTTCTGAAAAGGTCTTGCTCTTAGAACCATTAAAACATCACCTGCAAAGAATAAATTACTCCATTTGAAAAGCCCTTTAAGATAGCTGAATGACAAGTGAGAAGATTCCACTTGGGAATGCTAACACTACTCAATTTTCCTTTCTGACTCTTAGCAGGAATTTCCCTCCATTTTTTAAAAAGATCTTTGAAGAATTTCAAAGCATATGAAATCCTAGTCATAGATTGATTCTCTCATGTAAAATTTTCCATTTCAATACTAGTCTGCTTCTAGGATGTGAAACAAATATTTTCCATTTGCATGAATATAAGCAACTTTATTCAAATCTAGTGTCAGAAAGAAAATTCTGCCTTTCTGCTATGTGGATGCTATCTAATTGTAAATGTTGTGTTATAGGATTGTGGTTTGGTTTTGAATTTTCCCTCAAAGGTATTTTGGATAATATAATAACACACCTTGACATACCTTAAAAAAAACAGATGTCATGGGGTCCTACACTGATCAATAGATTATTTAAACAGTGTTGAGATGCCTTGCAATAAAGGTGATTTTTTTTTGCAATGCAAAGTTCATTGCAAAAGTAAGTGAGTAAGGCTAAATGATAGCCTAACAGGGTTTTACTTAACAGTAGTATGCACAACTCTTAAATTTTACAAATGCTGAGCCATTTGTATATGTGTTTATAAATTTCTTTTATTGTATATTAAAATGGAAAGATAACTGTATTTCACATCAGGGGACTCAGATCAAAATCTGAACTCTGCCACTTATGACAAATGGGGCCATATACATGTCATTTAAATACTCTGGGTTTCAGTTTTCTTCTCTGTAAAATTAAGTGTTGACTAATGTCTTTTCTGGCTCTAAATCTCTGATCCTATTAATTTACTATTCAAAGCCCTGATCAGTAAGTGATCTAAAAGAGATACTTCTGAATGATGTGAACCTTTTGATACTTTGACTCTAATATCTACATAAGGAAAGTTGAGAGCTCTCTTATTTTCAGATGCCACCTTTTTAATCAATTTTTTGCCTTCTTAAATTTTTTTTCATGAAGTTTGGTCTTTGTCCAGTAACAGAGATGGGAATACCACCGGTGTCCCAAGGGCTTCACCTTCTTGTTCAACACTTCATAGCCTTTAAAAATGTTGTCTACAATCCTTTTGTCAGTATTTCCTGAGGCCAGGTGAATTACCAGTAGATAATAGGCATCTGTTGTGATAAACCTTTGGAGGTTCTCTATCATGTCTTGGACATATGACCTGGAAAGATCATAGAGTTTTTACTGATTTTATTAGGTTGAAATATCATTCCCTCAATAATTCTTAGCAGAAATACATCACTACTGCTAGCATAAAAGATACAATGTATCTTCTTCCTATTTCCCTGAATGGATGATCTCTTACCTGGGCACACCTGGGAGTCCATATAATCACTCCTTAGTGAACAAAAATTTGGTTATCTTGCTCCATCTTCCTCTTGTATTTATTTCTCAGCTCAAAGTGGTCAGTGGTCTTTTTCCCATTTCTCTTTTGTAACATTCTTCTACCTTCTAATCCCCTTTCACAAGTTTTGATTCCTCTCTCCACCTTTTGAGTCTTTCTCTTCTTTCTTTTCACACTTAAGTCTTTCTTTCTCTATTTGATTATTTTAAAGGAAAACTTCATTCTGTTTGGTAATCTTGAGTAGAGAGGTCTTCTCTCATGCCCCTTCTGCCCTATCTTCTAGAATGGAGATTAGCTATATTCCCTAAAACCAAACCTCACAATCCCGCATGGATATGTCAGGCAAAGCAGACACCTAGTTGAAAGCAAAGGCATTTAAGGAGATAAAAGAGTAGCAGTAAAATATTTTCTCCATAGGTCAAGTTCATAGTCTTAAAATGCATACAGTATGAATAAGAAGAATGGACACACCTCAATAACACATAGGGAGAAGCAAAGACATGCAACACATATGTGGCCATGTGGAAGGAATACACACAAAGAAAACATGTGGTAAAGAATGTACATGGAGGAGCAATTTATGCCTCTGACACTTCAAGGCCACTGATGTTTTCTGGTGATATCATTGAGATACTCCTAGTAGGGCTACTTACTGCTTAACTCTTATTCTCACTAAATATTGCAATAGTCTTCATGGAAAGCTGTTCAGCAAAACACATACCTTGCCCAAATGCTTCTTTGCTGTACTCTCTGACAGACTCTGTTTTGGTAGACACTGCCGTACTGGACACTATTTCACTGTAGTCTACATTGGACTGATGAGCTCTAGTATCCATTGGCTCTGACTCATCTAAAATCCTTGACAATCTCAGGAAAGAATGGGCTGTTCTGCCATGTTTTCCTAGCTTAAAGCTTGTACGTAATTACTTTTTTCTAACTATTTTAGAAAAGGCAAAAAAAATTGCCCTATAACCCTATTTTATTTTCCTCAACGTCTTTACCACTAAAGCCTCTCATCTCCCAGAAAGATATCCTCAGCGACATATGTCAAGCTCTTTCAGAGAAAGAGCATAGTAACCCCAGAGAAATGATATCTTAAAGGTTAGTTTTATTCTTTAGAGCCTTTTCCTGATCCAGAGACTTGAGTCTCCCCCTCAGAGAGTTCATCATAGCTTATCAAGATAATTTCATGTTATTTCCCAATTTCTAGTTTCTGAATGCTAGATTATATACTATGTAACAGTTATTTCTCTAATAACTTATAAAACATATCTGGAGATTTGGAATTCCCCAGTTTTTTTTTAACTCTTGTTTTCCACTTTAGATGAGTGAATAGAGAAAAGGCATGCACACAAACTAAGCTGAAGGGACAAGGTCTCTACTACCTGCTTAATTACATGGTAGGCTTTTATGGATAAAGATTTGGCCAGAGTCTGAGATTTTGCAGTGCCCGTCACTTACATCAGTAGCATGGCTGTGGCAGAAATACAAATAGCACTTTCTATGCAAATTAATTTGAAATCAGTCTTGCTCTCTATACTTGGAAGTCTTCTTATTTTTTGCTAGAATAGTTATTCCTATTAGAACAATTAGACTGTTGTTTTCAATGATCCAACTGGTCATTGATACAAAAACCCTTTTCTTCAATGACAATATTGTCCTCTGATGTTTTATGCCTACAAAACATGAAATGTTATTAACACAGAAAAATCTAAATTGAAAATAACTCAAGAGAAGATGCAAGGTGAACAAGGCTACAGCATGTTTATTTGTAAGAACAATAATGACTTTGTCATAGTAAATATATTTAATGACATCATCAATGCCATAAAAAGGATAAGGTAGCAACAATGACAGTGGTTCTTCTAAGTTTGGGGGAAATAGAGAAAGACCTCTAGTACATTGAGTAGATTCCCTATGAAGGATCTGTGGAAATGCATTTCTAGGAGTGAGAGGAATGCAGGGTTTTTGATCTGCATCAGTGGGGTGATCCATTGTAATGAACTGCACTGATAAAATCACAGATCTGTCAAAGGACCAAAATTATTTAGCTTTGCTATTTTGTAGACATAGCCTCTGGCTGGTGTGATTTTCAATATGTGATATAGAAAACACTCCCTTTTTCATCATTTCTTCTGGGCTATTATAAAAGTTTCTTTGTATTCCTTAAAGGGTATAACTAAATAATAGAAAATAACAAGAGTAATTAACAATATATTTTGAAAAAGGGAAAGTTGACATTAATTACAAGATGAAGGATGGTTAGATGAGTAAACAATATTAGTACTGTGGTAGAATATGAGGATTTATAGCCCCAATCATTTTGATAGAATTAAATCTATTTTTCTAAGAAAGAGGCACAGCATATAGAAGAGAGTTTAAATCCATGATTGGAGAAATGTCTATTAGAATCAAAAGATAATTTTAAAGTTTTGACTTACCTTAGAAGTCAGTTATTCCTGATTTATTTAAAGGAATAAGGAGACAGTAGTTAAAAGAGTAGCAGCAAAAGATAGTCCCAACTATGAAGGAGCTTACACTCTAATGAAGGAGACAACTTACAATTACACACAGACAAGAAATGTACTGGATAAAATGTAAATGTCATAATGCTTAGAGGTATTTTGGATTTTTTCTGATTCTATATTAATTACTTCCTCATTGTAGTAAGTAAAATTTATTCTTCCTGGCTCAATGGTCAAATTCCCCCCACTGCCATCACAGGAACCAAGCATCTGATACCACCAAATGCTCATATTTGTATACCTAGAAGTGACTAGAAGCTCAGCTCAGCTCCAACCTTGCAATAGTGGGCTATCCTTTAATCAAAGCTGATTGATAGTGGGAAAGGGAGAGAGAATTGCTTAGCCCCATTTCACCAGGCAAATATTATGTGTGCATTTATATAATGAATACATATGTATGCATATACATAAATTATATACATGTAGTAGGAAATATGTATATTATATATAAATATATTTGCCTACATATGTATTATATGTGTGTGTGCATGTATCCTTCAATTTTATAGCTAATTAACTTTGCTAGCCAGAATTGAGAACATTAAATAATTTTGGTTTTCTTTTATTTTTTTTTATTCTAGCTTTCAAAGCTTCAGATGTGAGGTTCAATGAGTCACCAATCCAAATTCACCTTGGTTTAATTTTTAATCTAAATTTGTGGTGTTCTCCATAGTATTTAGATTATTATGTCTTAAACACCATACAGCTAGATCCAAATATAAGTCTTTTTCCTCCTAGACCTTGTTTTAGTTTTTTTCCTTTGGGAAGAGAGCTTAGAGAGCTATGTGTTAATTAAAGGCTCAAGTCAAGTGGGAAGCTTCTCTTTATATTCATAACAATAATTGACCTTCATAGAACACTTTAAATTTTACAAAGCACTTTACAAACATTACCTCATTTGATCCTCACAACAACAAACCTTTAGAGGCAGGTTTAAATGTATTATTGTCCCCATTTTATTAATGAGGAAACTGAGGCAGAGAGAGACTATGTCACTTGTCCAAGATCACATAAGTGTCAAAAGTAGGTAAACTCTACAGACTTTTCCTCTATGTATTACACATTGTTGTCTTATATTGATGGTGGATGGAGAATGGCATTCAATAATTACACTAAAGGACTTGAAGGAGAGATCCTTGCCCTCCTTTCCCTTTCCCCACCTTGAACCCATATTTTTCATTGTCATTCCACAATATGGGGGAACTAGGTGGCAGAGTGGATAGAATACTAGGTGGGGAATAAGGCAAACTCATTTTCCTGAGTTTAGATCTAGCCTCTGACACTTACTGGCTGTGTGACCCTGGGCAAGTCACTTAACCATGTTTGCCTCAGTTCCTCATGGGTGAAATTGAGCTAGAGAAGGAAATGGTAAACCATTTCATTATCTTTACCAAGAAAACCCCAAATGGGGTCATAAAGAGTCAGATACAATTGAAAATGACTCAATAACATCCCTCAATCTAGTTAGGTGGTATATTAGACTTTTTATATAACTATAGGAAATTTCACTTTTATTATCTTTCCTAAATGTGCATTCAGTAGCTTTGGCTTTTCTTTATCCATGACATTAGTATCCTCCCTAATCATGTGATTCTAACCCTTTTAGAAGGAAGCTTTATGAAATAAGGTAAAATAAGACATAATCATGATGTTCCTAGTTAGTCTCTAGACCTTAGCAGTCAGAGCAAAAACAGGCATATCTGGAGTAAATGCAGTATTGGCAAGGCAACTTAGATACAATCCTGTTCAATCCCACTGAACAGTGATCTCTATGTCAACCATTATACAAAGTAAATTAGACATGACAATCAAATAGGATCTAGAGATTACCATCTTGAACTTCAGCAGGAAAGGTCTGAATTTGTTCTCTTTTTTTCCCCATTTTTGTAACAGCCTGTTCCTGGATAATAGATGAATCAAGTGTCGTTACTTGTTCTCTTCACTGTCTATGTCCAGTGGAGGAGGTATTAAAATTTTAATATAGGGTTGAATCCTGAGAAGATTGCAGAGTGAGACATTTCCTAAAGGTAGTTAACCTTTCACCATAAGAAATACTACAAATAAAGAGCTCCCAAATATAGAAAATTCAACAAAGGAGAAAATAAGTGAAGGATTCCAATGCAAGAAAATTCATACAGAAAAAAAAACTGAAAACCAACTCACTAGCTTGTTGTTCCTGGTGTTCTTACCACTTTGGGCCCTGACATCTCCACAACTCATGGGCAGGGGCAGAGGAAACCTGAAACCTTTGCTGTTGTGGCAATTTTAGGCTATGTCTTTTGAGCTAAGCCATTAGAATTCTACTTACTGGTGGGAGAGATGTCCCACCTCTTAGATCCAGTGGAGTTCCTGTAACTCTGGGTGCTCCTATCTTTAAAAACCAATGCCTCTCACCACCTTCTCACAGCCAGTTGGAGATATCCACATGGTCAAATTCATTTTAAACACCTGACTTAATGTAACCCCTTCACGGTGTTCCAAGAGGGAACCTAATACCAGGGTGATTTAAGGTTCATGAGTCAGATTCAGACTTGAGGCTCAGGAAGAAGGAAAGGGATGGCTATAAAGGAATATGGAACCTGGTAGAAAAGAAAGCAGAGGACAGTGACCATCAGAAATACAATATGGATTAACATTAACAAAAGGAACGATTTAAAGGTATGAGTAAGAGTTAGAAATAGGATTCATGTACAAAGGCTTCTGGTAGCTCCACTCTTAGGACCCACCTCAGATGCCCCCTTTTTTTACCAATCTCATTCACTAGTTTAAGGATTTAAGAAAAAGTATGGAGCCCAGAATAATATAGCTGATAAAAATGAAAAATAAGCCTAACCACAGTGGCTATGTCCCAGATAGCCATGTTCACCCTCTGAGGAATGCAAGCCTTATATAATTATGCTAATCAAAAACAACAGAAAACAGGCAGCAAGTACTGAGGGATAGGCACAAATATGTGGGACCTTTAGGAGGGAAAGGATTGGTGGCAAGCACATTTTTGTCAAGGACATAAATCAGTAAAAAAAAGTTGATTAAAATGTCTTTTTTTAACTAAGGAAGTGAAATGAACAAATATTCAAAGAAAAATAAGTATAATTATGGTGGAAAAGTCCAATGATTTCAAAAATTATTCAAAGAATTAAGCAAATAGATCAAAGAAATAAGTAAAAAAAAAGATTTAAAGCTCATGTGAGGAAAAAAATAATCTAAGCAGAGACTAAGGAATTCAGAACAAAAGCCAAAGACACTCTTTGCAACAGAGAGTTTTAATCTGTTGGATTAAGATGCAAAAATCTAGAGACAAAAAGAAAAATAATGAAACAAAGTTTCAAAAAACATGACTAGAAGCATGCATGAGAAATTTAAAAAAAAATTTTAGATAAGCTTCACAAAATATATAATTAGAAATGTCCCAGAAAAAAAAATTTAAAGCCACTTCAAGAAATCACATAGGGGAAAAAAAAATTGCACGGGAATTTTGAGAGTAGATGAGGAAGTAGAGATTTAAAAGATAAATAAAGATATGTCAAAAAAAAAAGATATACAAAATACCAATTGAAATACATTTAAATCACTAAGAAACAGGTTTTGTTTTTTTTTTGGTCTAAATACAACCATATCAAGGAACAGATTTTGTAGACAGCAATAACAAAAAAAAAATCTTAAATTCCAAATAACAAGATTGATCCATGCTTATAGAAAGTCAAAGGAATATATGGAATGTTAAGTTCTAAATAGCAAAGAAAATTGACAATCACTTCAAAATAATGTATGCTTCAAATCTAAGCCTAAATATTGAAGAAAACAATTGGATGTTTAGTTGAAAAGTAAAAGTTATCATCATTTTCTCAAAAAAGCTCAGAGGTGAGCCAAAGACCCAGAGTTAATCAAAACATGAATCAATCAATCAATAAATATCTGGTAAGTGCTTAATATGTACCAGTTATTGTGCAAGGGTACCAAAGAAAGGCAAAAATACAAAAAAAGCACCCCCACCCTCAAGGAATTTATGTACCTAATGAGGGAGATAGTGAGTATATAAAGAAGTTCATACAAGACGCATAGAGAATATAAAGAAGGTAATCTTAGAAAAGAGGACTCAAATGGCTGGGATGAATTCCTCCATTACAAGGTGGCATTTGTCCTAAGTCTAGAAAGAAGCCAAGGATATCAAGAGTTGGAAACAAGGAGAAAAAATGCTTCAGGCATAGAGAACAGACTAAGAGTAATGGAGATGGGAGATGGAGTATTATGTCTAAAGAACAAAAAGTAGGATAGTATCTGCAGGCCACAGTGGAAAGGAGTTAAAGTGCTATAAGACTAGAATATGAAGGAGACAGATTAGGAAGAGCTTTAAGTGGCAAAGAGCAGGTTTTATATTTGTTCTTAGAGTTAATAGGGAGCTTAGAATTAATATTGAACAAGGGAGTATCATTGTCAGAACTACTCTGTCGGGAAATCACTTTAACATAGAGTTTGGATTGAATAGAGAAGAGAGTGAGGCAGGGAGACCAAGTAAAAGGCTGTTGGTGGTATTGTGAAGTGGTGTGAAAACCACATATCAATTTGGAATTATAAAGCATAAGTGAATAAATAGTCCATACTACTTGACTCAGCAATCCTACTACTAGGTATATACCTTTATAGAATTCAATAAGAAAAACAAAGGTTTTTACATGTGTGTGTGCGTGTGTCTGTGTGTATGTTATTGAAGAACAACAATTTGAGGTTGCAAGGAGCTCTAAACTAAGTGCGTTTCCTTCACTTAGAGAGTTGCTGGAAAATAAAAAAAGCTATGTTGTTTCAATGTAATTGAATTTTATGGTTAAAAACATGTTGAAAATGAGGAATTCAGAAACCAGTGGGAAGGTTTGTATAAACCAATGCAAAGCTAAAAACCAAAACAAGGAGAACAATAGTAATGATGACTACAATAATATATATTAAAACATTACTAACAAATGGAACTCTGAGTTAACTGAAAAAAAAAAATCAAGTTCCCAGAGAACAGATAAAACATCTTCACAGAAGAAAGATGAAACGCTATTTGTACAGAATATTATACATGCAATCAAATGTAATCATTGAATTAGATGTTTTCTCTTAATTACTTTGTCATAACAGAAAATTCAGTCTGGATAGGGGGAATAGCTGATGTAAAGACAAGGGCTATCAATGAAATATGTACTTTTTATTGATGCTTTTTTTTTAAATCAAATTCTTCCTCCCACAAGTTTCCTTATCTCCCCTATGGCAGTGCTGTTGATAAGCCTTACTGCACCGCAAATTGGCTTTGAAGCTTTTACCTCGATTTGAGTTCTATTTACAATTTTGACCAGTTAGCCCCTCCTTAGATGGCCTGATGACCTCTTGCTCCCAGGGGCTCACCGTGCTGCTGCTGGATTTAATGCAGATGTTCTATTGGCTTATCTACTGTAGCTCAGAACTCCCAAGCTCAAGTAATCCACTAGCCTCAGCCTCCTTGATACATGGAATTACATATGTGTACCACCATTCCTGGCTTCATATCACATTCTGAATATATCATTCATACCTTTTTATGCCTAGCTATGTAACCTTTGCATCAAAGATTTTTAAAAAGAATGATAATTTATAAAATAGGTGATAATGTATAAAATATTCTGCATTCATATTCTCCAAACTCTACAATGTAGAGAGGGGAATTAACTTTCTCAATTCTTCTTCAGGGTTAGTCTTCTTGCTCAACATTGAGTTTCTTTCTGTCTTCTGTTTTTATATAACCTTAATTTCTAAGCATTTACCTTGCCCTTTCCCTAACCAAAAAACTAGCTCTTGTAATAATTAATGAAAAGAAAGAAAAAAAAAAGAAATGCAGCAAGCCAATTAACCAATTAACACATCAATCATCTCTGTGTTACATAATCATAGTCCCTGATGCCTATAAAAACAAGGGAAGAGAATGATTTAAGGAGAAAAAAAAACTTTTCCTATAGGTTCAACTTTTTAAAAACTATAATTAAATATTATAATATAAATACATACATATATTAATATAAATAAATGCAATTATACACATAATTCAGTTTCTTTCTTTCCTTTTCCTTTCATTTGTCTTTTTTCTTCCCTTCTTTTTCTCTCTCCTTTCTTCCTTTTTTTTTTGTCAATCTCTCTCTTTTTTTCTTTTCTCCACTGGTTCCCTTACTGGTTCTGCTTACCTCACTTTGGTCAACATTCAATTTCATAAAATGTATTTTTAAACGTAACAGACCCATATCATGACAAACATAATCAAATGCAAGTAAGTTTGACCCCTTCAACTTGATTAGATAGACACTTCACTCCTTCTTGAGAAGGTAGGAACATTGTAAATAGGTAAAGAACTAGAACTGGCAGCTCACCAGATTATCAGACAGGTCCCTTTCTTGTCCTACCTCCTCAAAAAAAAAAAAAATAGGGGGCAGAGCCAAGATGGCAGAGTTAAAGCAGTGACTTGCTTGAACTCTCCCCGAAACCTCTCCAAATACATGTTAAAAATGACTCTAAACAAATTCTAGAGCAGCAGAACCCACAAAAAGATAGAGTAAAACAAATTTCCAGCTCAAGACTACCTGGAAGGTTGATGGGAAAGGTCTGTCGCATCAGGATAGGAGAGGAGCACAGTTCAGAATAGGTGGCCCAAGCAAAGATGGCACCCTAGCGAACCTGGAGCAGGCCTTGGGATACTGAATAACTGGCAGCTGTAACAGTTTCCAGGTGTCTCAACCCACAAATGCCAAAGACAGCTTAGGTCATTAGGAAAGTTCTGTTGGAACTGGGTGAGAGAGGAGTGGTACAGCCCCAGCCCAGGGGAGGTTGCAGAGGCTATATACCAGTAGCTGCTTCCCAAGTTCTCACCTCCCAGACAGTGGGAGGATTAAACAACTGATCAGAGGGAGATTACAGGGATCTCTTTGTTAGCACTGAGGCAGGATTCTCTTGCTTTGCCTGTGCTTGGATCTGGGTCACAGTCCTGGGTGGTGCTTCTGGGGCAAGGAGGGGCACTGGCATGGCAGTGCTTATGGTGGTAGTGTAAAGGGAATCCTTCTCACAGTTCCAAAGCAGAAAAAAGTGCTTGTGGACACTCACAGACCAGAGCATAGGCCAGGGGAGGAGTAAACACCTCTCTTTCGATCATATCACCTTGGAAGAACTGAAAATTTATTGGTTCCTAGAAGTATCTCTGAAAACAGCTGCAGAAACCCCTGAAACTTGGGACAGCACACCCTCCTTACTGGAAGCAGAACCCTACATTAATAAACAATTAAAAAGTCAAGCAATTGGCAGGGAACTTTAGCAGAGGAAAAAAACTCAGACTATAAAATCTTACTTTGGTGACAAAGAAGATCAAATCATACAACCAGAAGAAGACAACAAAGTCAGAGTTCCTACATCCAAATTATAAATTGGTCTCAGGCCATGGAAGAGCTCAAAAAGAATTTTGAAAAACAAGTAAGAGAAATAGAGAAAAAATTGGGAAGAGAAATGAGAGGGAGGAAAGAAAATAATGAAAAATGAGTCAACAGCTTGCTAAAGGAAACCTCCCCCCCCCAAAAAAAATACTGAAGAAAATAACACCTTAAAAAGTAACCTAGGCAGCTAGGTAGTGCAGTAGATAGAGTTCCAGCCTTGGAGTCAGGAGGACCTGAGTTCAAATCTGGCCTCAGACACTTGATACTCACTGGCTGTGTGACCCTGGGCAAGTTACATAACCCTAATTGCCACACCAAAAAGCAAAAAAAAAAAAAAATAGCCTAACCCAAATGGCAAAAGAAATCCAAAAAGCCAATGAGGAGAAGAATGCCTTAAAAAGAGGAATTTACCAAATGGAAAAGGAGGTGCAAAAACTCACTCAAGAAAATAGTTTCTTAAAAATTAGAATGGAGCAAAGAGAAGCTAATAACTCTACAAGAAATCAAGAAATTATAAAACAAAAACAAAAGAATGAAAAAAAAACAAGACAATGTGAAATATCTCATTGGAAAAAACAAATGACCTGGAAAATAGATCCAGGAGAGATAATTTTAAAATTATTGGACTACTTGAAAGCCATGATCAAAAAAAGAGCCTAGATATCATCTTTCAAGATATTATCAAAGAAAACTGCCCTGATCTTCTAGAACCAGAGGGTAAAATAGAAATTGAAAAAATCCACTGATCACCTCCTAAAAGAGATCTCAAAAGGAAAATTCATAGAAATATTATGGTCAAATTTCAGAGTTCCTAGGTCAAGGAAAAAATATTGCAAGCAGACAGAAAGAAACAATTCAAGTATTGTGGAAACACAATTGGGATAACACAAGATTTAGCAGCTTCTATATTAAGGGATCAGAGGGCTTGGAATATGATATTCCAGAGGTCAAAGGAGCTAGGATTAAAACCAAGAATTGCCTATCCAGGAAAACTGAGTATAATGCTTCTGGGGGGGGGGGTGTACATTCTATGAAATAGAGGACTTTCAAGCAATCTTGATGAAGAGACCAGAGCTGAATAGAAATTTTGACTTTCAAATACAAGACTCAAGACAAACAAGAAAAGGTAAACAGGAAAGAAAAATCATAAGGAATTTAATAAAGTTGAAAGTTGAACTATTTACATTCTGACGTGGAAAAATGATATTTGTAACTAATAAGACCTTTCTCATTATTAAGGTAGTTGGAGGGAACATATATAAATATATATATATAATATATATATATATGGGGGTGTCTGTGTGTCTCTGTGTGTGTGTCTGTATAAGCACATACACATATATACATATTCAAAGAGAGAGAGAGAAACAGAGGGTACATATACATATATATTATATGTATATATACAGAGAGAGAAGGAGGGAATACACACACACACACAGAGAGAACAGGATGAGTTGAAAATGAAGGGATGAGATCTAAAGGGGTGAAAGAGAATTGTACTAGAAGGAGAAAAGGAAAAGTAGAATGGGTAAATTATCTCACATAAAAGAGGCAACAAAAAGCTTTTACAGTGGAGAGGAAGAAGAGAGAAGTGAGAGGGAATGAGTGAATCTTATTCTCATAGGATTTGACTTAAGGAGGGAATAACATATACACTCAATTGAGTGTGGAAATCTGTCTTACCCTACAGGAAAATATGGGGGGAGTGAATAACAGAGTGGAGGATGATAGAAGGGAGGGCCAATTGGTGGAGGGGATAATAAGAAATAACCACTTTTGAGGAGGGACAGGGGCAAAAGACAGAATAGAATGAATGGGGGGGGCATAATAGAATGGAGGGAAATAGTTTTTCACAATATGACTATTAAGGAAGTGTTTTGCATGACTAACCATGTACAGCCTATATTGAATTGCTTGCCTTCTCAATGAGGGTGGGTGGTGAGGGATGAAGAGAGAGAATTTGGAACTCAGTGTTTTAAAAATTAGTATTAAAATGCTGTTATTTGTACATGCAATTGGGAAATAAGATATACAGGCAGTGGGGTATAGAAATCTATCTTACCCTATAGAAAATAGAAGGGGAAGGTGGGGTGATAGTCGGGAGGGCATATTAGGGGAAGGGGTAATCAGAATGCATGCCTTCTTGGGGTGGGGGGTGGGGAGAGATGAAGAGAAAATTTGGAACTCAAAATCTTGTGGAAGTGAATGTTGAAAAGTGAAAATTAAGTAATTTAAAAAAGAAATAAAAACTCAAACCAAAAACAAAAAAGAATTTTTCTCTAAAGAAGATCAAAAGCAAACTTTTATTTGTTCTGTCCAAAGATGTTTCCCTTTGATTTTTTTTCTTTTTAGCAATTTATATGCATTATCTAAGGAAATATTCTCAATTATTCATGGCAATAGAGGATATGATCAAGTAAAATCCAAAATCTTTAATATACTCAATATTTAACTTCAGATTCTTTGCCATGAATCTTTTACCAAATTTGTTATCAAATGGCAAAAAAAACACCTTGTCTTGTTTTACTTTATTCTCTCAGCTTCTATTCAATAGACTTTTAGCAAAGAAAGCCCTTGACTAGAGTTTCTTAACTTTTTGTTTGTTTTGTGGACCTCTTTAGCAGTCTGTTAAAGCCTATGGAACCCTTCTCAGAAAAATGTTATTAAATTCAGGAAATAAAATGCACAAGATTATAAAGGAAACTGATTATATTTATATATAAATGTGTATATATATGCATATTCATATACAGAGATCTACATATAATATATACACATATACATATATAGAGATCTATATATAATATATATGTTTGCATGTACATATACATATATATATAGCAAGCTCGTGGACAAAAACAAGTTAAAAACTTAAAACAAGTTCATGGACACCATCTTAAGAACTCCTGCCATACACAATCATTTGTTTTAACTCCTTTTTTTTATAAATAGAACTGAAGCCCAGAGAAAGTAAACAACTTGTCCACATTTACACATTGATTCCAATGGCAGAGTCTAAATTCAAATCTAGATCCTCTGGCTCTATTTTTTCTGTCTTCCCATTAGACCACGCTATATTCTCTGCTGTTCCTGGCCCCAGTAATATAGCTATTAATCAATCAATATATCAACAAGCAAGCTTTTGTTAAAAATCTACTCTTTTAGTGACTGTGCTTGGTTCTAAGGTTATGAAGATAAAAGTATGGCCTTGAGGGGCTTTTAGTCTAGCCAGAGAGTCATGCACATGTTCAGGTATATACAACATAGATATCCAATATCCAATAAACATTTATTAAGAATGTACTATGTTCTAGACACTGTGTTAAGTGCTGGAGATATACTTTATAATAATAACAAATAATCATAATAATAATAAGGCAGCCCCTGACCCCAAGGAGCTTACAATGTAATGGGGGAGGAGGATACAACACAAAAAAGGAGACAGGAAGTTGAGGTGGGGGACAACAGGGCGTACCCGGCATGAAGCAACTTGTTTGTAGTGTTGAAACCAGGCAGAGCAGCAGAATCAGAGTAGAGTGAGACCAAAGGTAGCATTTCTGCCCTCTATAGTTTGTGTGAAACTATAGACTAGTTTACAGGCATTGGCATAAATTTGGCACTCTATCCTCCAGGCTTCCAATCAGAAGAGAAAGAAGACAAAGGGAGATGCTATTAGTCAAGAAACAAGGTACCAGCATGATAATGAGATTAGAATTGAATCAGGTTGGTAAAGGAAGGCAAGGAATGAGAGGCATGGCAGAGGCAAGGGGAGAGAGATCCTGAAAGGTCTTACATAGTACTTGGCACTTGCATTATGCCTTGAATAAGAACAATTAATCTGAAAAACTGAGGTGAGGAGGCAGTAAATTCCAGGAATAATTAACAACCAGTGAAAAGGCAGTAGATGGTATTAAGAATGAGGAACAGCAAGAAGTGTGGTGGTGAGTAATATGCAATAACCTGGAGAAGTAGGTTGGGGTCATGTGGTGAAGCTTTTTAAATAGCAAACAAAGAAGTCTATAGTTTTCCTGGAAGTAATAAGAAACAACTGAAATTTATTGAATGGGGAGTAATATGGTCAGATTTGTGCTTTCTACACATGTCAGTTTGGCAGCTGTGTGGTACAAGGATTGGAGATGGGAGAGAGTTGAGGTAATGTAGCCAATTATGAGGCCACTGTTACTATTCAAATGAGAAAGATTATGAGTGCTGGGTTGTGAATGGAGAAAAAGGGACAGATATGAGAGGCATTGTGGAATAACGCAATTTAGCAAACAGGTATTTGAGGGGATGAGAGAAAGAGTCAAAGATTGACACCACAGTTGAGAACCTGGGTGACTAAAGAGATGGTAGTTCCCTCAAAAGAAATACCTGTATGTTAATACAAGTAAAGTGGGAAAATCAATAAATGAAATAGGAATATCCATTATTTTGATGTTATTATTTTCAAAACTAGGTTAGAGGATAAAGGAAATATTGTATTTAAGAGATATTAGACAACACTCAGCTCCCATGTTGTCCCCAAGAAGTTTGTTCAAGGTTGAATTCAGTTTCTGTCTTTTTAAAAGTTCATATGGAAACTCATCCCCCACCACCACCACCTTCTTAACATTCCTCTGGGTAAGAACCAATGTCTCTTTCAATCTGCTGTTTTTCACACAAACTAAGGAAAGACACACCAGCTTAGATTTTAAATCATTTTCTGTTGTCAAAAAGTCTAAAAATAGATTCAGACACATTTTAATTAGTCTGGAGCATCTATAAAACTGAAAGGCCAGCAATTCTCCAAATGCTGTACTTTCCATTTTTCATATACCTTAACTCTACCCACTTGTGAATTAAAAGCAACAACTAGATATAGCCAGTATCCTTGGGTTACCTGAAGGACAAACAAAAATAAATTCAGACATCTAAAATAGTACATTTGGTGGAATTGATTGCACAAGGAAGAGGCTTGGGGCAAAAAATGATTGCTAGGTTATAGATGCTTGACAAGTATTTTAAACTATGACCTTCAAATAAGATCAAGAAGGACACAAAGAGTAATTTTTTTTTTATGACATGGTGTTAAGGACAGTCACATCAACTCTTGCTCAAAGATGAATGCCAGTAGAGGAACTCTTATGCAAATTATACAAAAGTTAAATTACATTCTTTAAAAAAAAAGACATAACACAGGATCATAGGATTTTCTAGTTGGAAAGCACCCTAGGGATTATCTAGTCAAATCAATTCATTTTACAGATGAGGAGACTGAGGCTTAGATGTTTGCCCATGGTAGCAGAACTAAATGCTCAAACTCAGCTAGTCCACATTCAGAGATCTTCCTATGATACTGCATGGCTTGTTACTCTTCAAAATTGTGTGCTACAAATATGTTTTCAAATTTCATTTGTGGTTTATAGATTTTGTATTTCAAAGTTCAACAAAGTGAAAATAAATTATGTTAAGTTCAATGAACAAAATCTGCATTTTGTAATGTTAAGGAGAAATGTCTGTATCTGCATGGGGGTGGAGTGAAGGCTCATTTAGCTTCAAATTGTTTCATAAATATTTTCTAATGCTTATTAATTTGTGAACTTGTGGTGATATGTGCTGATTAATTGGGACAAGCAAAAATAATTAGGAGATAGTTTTCTATTTTGGCATCAATTGGTCATTCCACTTTTACTAGATTGACTCAGAATATTTAACTTGGACCAAATGAAGCCTGATTCATTTGGATTCTTATGGCTTTTTGTTGGTGTTTATGTGTGTGTGTTTGTGTGTGTATCTTTTAATTTTATGATGTTTAAGAATGGATATTTTTAAAAACATGCAAATATTGTAGTTTTTAAAAAGTGTGCTTCAATGGCTAATGATGCTGCAGTGGCTGTTGGTGTGGGGAAATCAAGAATTTAAACAATCATTAAAGTACACATTGAAATAAGATTGGCCCTCCTTGAAAAAAATAAAGAAAAAAAGTAATTTTAAGTGAAAATGTCAAGATTTGGCAAACTTGTGGTACAATAGAAAAGCATTAACTGACTCTGGGTTAAGGGACCTTGGTTCAAATCTCACATATGATACTTACTACCTATAGGATCTTTGACAAGTTACATAACCTCCCTGGACTTCAGGTTCTTCATTTGTAAAATTAAAGAGTTAAATTAGATGATTTCTGAGGTCCCTTCTGGCTCTAGATCTATAATACTATGAAACTCAAAAAAATGAGCAAAGATTTTCAGAGGGATTTGGCAGTTGAAGAGGTTGCTATTGATTCCTCTACAGTATATGGCCTAAGCTTCTTAAAGTTGGAAGAACAATAAGAACAGCATAAAAAAGCTGTTAATGATTGTTATGAAGAGAAAAAAGTACTTCTTATGGTCATGGAAATACAAAAAGTGAAGTAATAAGTGTTGGAAAAATATAATTTTTATAGATGAAACTCACTTTTGCGATGAAGATTACACTAGAAGTCCAGGTGAACCTCTATAATCTGGACATTTCATCAGACTCCAAAATATTCATTCCAAATATTTGAAAGGCTGATTTTGTTTACTTTAAATGACTGGAAGTCTTGTCACCATTGTAGGAATGGTAAACTGATAAATATGTCAATATATTCAGAAAATAGAGAGAGTAGATAATGATAAAGGTCATGAAACACAGATGAAAGTCTGGAGTAAACAGAAAAAGAGGATAGATGATGAAGAAAGTGAAAGAAACCTCCAGAAAGGGATACAAAAATGAAATTAAAAAAAAAAAGACTGATGAACTGGACTAGTAGAAGAGGGGGGAAAAGGGAAATCTACATGATTAAGCTAAAAAAACTGAAGGAATACAATACTATGTTTAGAGCAGAAGAAGGAAACATCATCTTTGGAAACAATGTAATATTAAAGACAAATGGAGGAAAATATAAAGCTAATTCTTATCATTGCAAATGTGAATGGATTAAACAATCCAATAAAAATTTTAAAATGAGAATTTGGGAGATAATCTAAAAATAGAAATTGTGATTATACATTCTGACTAAGGGAAAATGGTTTTTCAGAAAAAATAACAAGGAAACTACATTATTCTTAAAGGAATTATAGCCAAACAACAACAACAACAACAACAACAACAACAACCCAGCAGTCATCAAATCCATATGGTGTTGGTTTCAAAAAAACTGGAAAGACAAGTGAATGGAACAGACTAGACAAAAGAGAATCAGAATATGTAACTCCATAACTCAGTTGTTTGATAATTTGGAAAACATAACCTACCTAGAGGGAAAAGGCCTCCTTTATAATAACTGCTAGAAAAATTGGAAAGCATTAAGGTACAAATTATTTAGACCAACACAACACCATCTTCCAAAGTACATTCTAAATGGATATGTGACCTTAATATTAACAATCATATCATAATTTAAAAAAAAAATAGGAGCAGATCATATACCTCTCTTAGAGGTAAGAGATGTATGCTCAACCAAATAAGAAATACAGGCAATTATAAAAGATAAAATAGATAACTTTGTTTACATGAAACCATAAAACTTTTACTGTATCTAGGATAAGAGAAATAGTCGAAAGGGAAAAAGCTTTGTTTTGTATTTCTCTGATAAAAAGTTTGATATCCAAGATATATGGAGAATGAATAAATATACATAAGAATAATAGCCATTCTCCAATTGTGTATATATCTTGAATACTATACCTTTATCAGAGAAATATGAAAAGTTGTGGAATGATGGGCACATTAATCACTAATGCACTGTTGATGGAGCTATGAAATGGTACAAACATTTTGCGAAACAACTTGGAATTATGCAAATAAAGTGACTTATGTTCATACCCTTTGAACCTGAGACTACATTAATGGACATATGCCCCAAGGAAGTCAAAGATAAGAATAAAATCCTAAAATAAAATATAAACCAACATAGTGGTAGCAACATTTGGCTTCTCACAATATTTTCTCCTTTGCTTGGGGGCTCCGAAATTTGGCTATGATAATAGGGGCAGCTAGGTGGTGCAGTAGATAGAGCACCGGCCCTGAAGTCAGGAGGACCTGAGTTCAAATCTGGCCTCAGACCAAATACTTGACACTTACTAGCTGTGTGACCCTGGGCAAGTCACTTAACCCCAATTGCCTAAAAAAAAAAAAAGAAAGAAAAAAATAAATTTAGCTATGATGTTCATGGGAGTTTTCATTTTGAAATTTCTTTTATTAGGTGACTGGTGGATTATTTCAATTTCTATTTTATCCTTTGGGCAGTTTTCCTTGATAATTTCTTGAAAGATAATGTCTAATGTCTAATTTTTTTATCATGTCTTTCAGGTAGTCCAATAATTCTAAAATTTTCTCTCCCGGATCCATTTTCCAGGTCAGTTGTTTTTCCAATGAGATATTTCACATTTCATTCTATGTTTTCATTCTTTCAATTTTGTTTTATTATTTCCTGATGTCTCATAAAGTCATTAGCTTTCACTTGTCCAATTCTAATTCTTAAGAATTATTTTCTTCAGTGAGCTTTTGTGCTTCCTATTCCATTTGGCCAATTCTACTTTTCAAACCACTCTCATTGGATTTTTGTGTCTCTTTCACCATGTGGTCTATACTGTTTTTTAAGGTGTTATTTTCTTCAGTAATTTTTGTGCCTCCTTTACTGAGTTGTTAACTCTTTTTTCATGATTTTATTACATCATTTTAATTCTTTTAATTTTTCCTCTACCTCTCTTATTTGATTTTTAAAATCCCTTTTGAGATCTTCCATGGACTGAGACCAATTCATTTTTTTTCTTTGAGGCTTTAGGTGTAGCAGTTTTGACTTTGTTGTCTTCTTTTTCTTTTGTGTTCTTATCTTCCCTGTCACTTTAGTAACTTTCTATGGGTCAGAGTCTTTCTCTATTTTTTTTTCACTTTTACAGGCTATTTCTTGACTTTTAACTCTATGCTAAAGTGGAGCTCTGCTTCCAGGGTGGAAAGGGCACTGTCCCAGGTTTCAGGGATTTTTTGCAGGTGTTTTCAGAGATAGTTCTAGAGACTTGTAAGTTTTCAGTTCTTCAAGATGATATGGTATAGGGAGAGGTGCGTTTACTACTCTCCTGGTCTGTGCTCTAGTCTGTGTGTAATCACAAGCACTCTTTTCTGCCCTGCAACTATGACAAGGATCCTTGCTCCTTACCCTGGGACTGAGACCCAGGACTGTGATCTGGATCCAAGTATCAGCAAAGTCCTTCCCCTGGTGCCTGCCCCTACCCAAAGTCCTGCCCCAGCACAAAGGGACTCATAATCTCTTTGTGACCAGTTGTCTGATCTCTTTACCATCTGTGAGCTAAGAGATCTGGAAGATACCACTGCTGCCACTCATTCAGTTACCCCCAAAGCCTATTGTTAGTTTGCTGGGGCTGGGTCTGTGCTGGTGCAGCCTATATTGGACTGCATGACACTCTCACCCCAGGGCAACAGACCTTTCCTACTAACATTACTTGACTTGGTCTGGAAAATTGTTTCACCTCATCCTTTTGTAGATTCTACCATTGCAGAATTTGTTTTGAGATGTTATTTAAAGTTGTTTGGAGGGGGCAATTGGGAAAGCTCAGGTGAGTCTCTGCCTTTTCTCTACCATCTTGACTCTGCCCTCCCATTCGCTATGTTTGAAAATGTATACTTTATTCTGTACCTGCAGTCTAGCATCCAATAAGTTTAACTATTTGCTCTTCTGCAATAACAATAACAATTAATTATTAATGAGAACAAATTCAAATTTTATATATAGGTTGGACTATATATATTATATAGAAATACACACTCATATGCATTAAAATCCCTTTCTATTCTTTTTTTTTACAATTTTAGTACATATTATCTAATGTACAACTCTTTAACTTTTTCATCTGTAATTATCTACACTAATACATTATAATTTGAAAAGATGAGTGGATAGCTACCTAACTGGCCAGATATATAAGTAAATAGTTTTCAAGTTTCCTTTATTGACATCTAAGCTAAGGGAAGTTAATGTGAAAATCACAAAAGCAGCTGGTACAAAGTTTAGAAAAATTATGAATTTCACATACCTATTACAGTATTTAATTTGTTTAAATAAGTTTTTCAAGAAGGAACCCTCTAGTCATTCATACATGATGAAGTATCTAATTTTAAATAAAACTAAGCATTTTATTCCAAGTCTAATGATTTTTGATTGCCTACAGAATAAAAACCAAACTTCTTAGATTGGTATTCAAGTTTTTCTAAAAATTGTGTGCTAACCCACCCTGCTGCTGTTTATAGCACTGTTTTCTTCAGCAAAACTCATTCATCCATTCCATATGACTGAATTGCCCTCATTATCTTCTCAATTTATTGAAGACCAACTCTTTGAGTCTTACTTTGTGTTTCACCTCTACCAAGAAGGCTTTTCATAAGCAAATGTAACCTTTTCATGTATAAGTAGATAGATGATGTAGTAGACAGGGTCCTGGGCTTATAGTGAGGAAAACCTAAGTTCATATTTGACCTCATACACTTACTAAAATTCTGCAATGTTGGGCAAGCTACTTAACCTCTGTCTGCCTCAGTTTTATCACTTGTATAATGGAGATAATAATAGCTTCTACTCCTAAGGATGATTGTGAGGATCAAATGAGATGATATTTGTAAAGCAATTAGCATAATGTCTAGCACATAGTAGGAGCTTAAGAAATGCTTCTTCCCTTTCTTTTATTCCACAATTATACCAAGATTCTCAAGGAAAGGGACTTTGTCTCTTGCCTCCTTTGTCTCCAGAAATTACAACATTGCATTAGACACAACAGATGCTACATATATGATGACCAGTAACAGTCTATATTATAGCATGCTATCTTTACAAGTTGTATATCCATGCACAATGAGACCCTGTGTGCATTTCCTTGCACAATAGCTTATTAACATCTATTACCTCAATAGCTCCAAAGCAGTTTTTATATGTGTTCAATAAATATTTATTGAATGAATGAACACAAATAACAGACATAATGATGTAGAAATTATTTTGTTTAACCCAAGTTAATTTCATTCATTCTTTTTCTCAACTCTCATTTTCCCATTATTTAATTTTCCAATTTTTTGGCTCTATTGATATAGATGTTAGGGGCAAAATCATTCTTATTTAATGCTATTACCTTATTTGTCATTCTTCTCTTTAGAGTTAAATATTAATATGCTTCATTTAAAGAAAGGTCATAGCACTAATTATCACTGCAAAATGTCAGGCATCTACAACAAGTAAACAATTCCATTGTTCCTAAAACCGAGATTAAAATGTTCAGTGTCCCCAATTAAACTGAAAAACATTTACAAGTGTCACAGACTAGCCAGTCAATAAGAGGGTATTATAGATGTTTAAACACTGCCAGAGAAAATGTTTTTTTAAGTGTTCACAAAGTAGAATCACATGGTATTTAGAAATACAATTGCTCACATTCAATCACTTCTCAGACATAATTTTAAGAAAACAAATTCTTCAATATTTTTAGTCATCAATTAAAGGAGAATTGTTTTCCCTTTATTCATTTGCATTTAAAAGTATAACTTATCAAGTGATTTTTAAAAAGTCATAAAAGACAGGTATTAAGTGCTCCAAGAAATGATAGCTCAAATGCAGAAAAAAATTCTGAATATCCAAAGTCTATTCCTTCTAGTGTTTGCATTAATGAAAAGAAGGTGGAAAGGAATGTATTCAGCATTCTTAGCCTGAAGAAAGCCAAAGTTTTATTCATTTTCCAACTCTATTGTTATATATAGTGAAAAAGTACCATGGGAAAAGGAATGCTTTGCAATTTTCTTGATGGATTTATTTTTACTATACCTACCATATTCTAGTTTGTGACTTTCCCATGTGATTACGCTTGGACAGAGCTCCTTCAAAAATAGCTCACTCTAGCAACAGTTGGCCATCTGGACAAAGTTGATCCAAGGGGAATTTCAGTCAAACAATCTGTCTGAAGTCTCTTAGTCTTTGGAGACCCTCATTCTTTTATGATCTCTACCTTCATCAGTGTCTTGGATTCATGAACCCATAAGCATCTTATTCAAAAGAGTTTTTCTTTTTTTAAACTTACCATCTCAATCCTTATATTTTGCCTATATAGCCTATCTTCCAGTGAGAACTGTTTTGTTTTTTGTTTTTTAAGCATCTAGCTCCATCTCAAGTAAGGCTGATTTATCTTCAAAGAAATGGATGTCTTACCTCTTGTATTGTACTAAAATAATTCTGTGATTTCATCAGTGTAGGAAATTCCCTGAGTAGGATCTCCTTCCATTGATAAAGATCACCCTCTTATGATTTAGCAGATATACCCCCAAAAAGTAGGCCAAAGCATTCCAAAGTTACCTAGGGTTATGCAGCTAGTAAATGTCTGAGGCAGGATTTGAACTCAGATCTTCCTCATTCCAAGTCCAACATTCTATACATTAAACCTTGCTTCATCTACTCTGAAACATTTGATTTAAAGTAATTGTCAAAGAATCATTCTATATTTTATTAGATGACCCAATGCCTAGACAAAAAATACTTGGGATTCATAGGAGCAGTAAACATGATTCCATGGTTGTTTAGTTAAATATTCACCTTAATTTATTTTCCCTCAGATTATTTATATCCCTCCGGGCAGTTAGAACAGACTGACAGAAAATGAAGTTATTCAGTGCTTCCTTATTTGGTGAAAATAAATTACCAAAATTGATGCTTTCTGGAAGAGTATTATCTACCTTTTTTCTTAGATTTAAGCAAGTTGAACCAATAAGAGAAGTTAGAAAAATATATAATACTTATTTATATGCACACATAAAAGTATCTTTGCCTTTTAAACCATTCAAATGCAAGTAATGATCCTAAGAGGCAGGAGCCTTCTCTTCATTATACAAGTGATGAAACTGAGGCAGCCAGAGAGTAAGTAGCTTGCTCAAGGTTGCAGAGTTTTAGTAAGTGTATGAGGTCAAATTTGAACTTATGGAAAGATAACATTTGCCTACTTTGCCTATTTAAGTGTCTCCAGAAAGACACAAACAATAAATACTGCAGGATCTTGAAAATGGAAAAATCACTGCAAGGCAGAGATGATTAGAAAACCTTTCTTGGCAGAGGTCAAACACAAGGTAGGACTGGAAGAGAAAGCCTTCAATAAGTTGAGAAGACAGAGTGGAAGCATTCTAGTCATATTGAATGATATGAATACGTGTATTAGGCAAGAACCATTGCTTAAACTGCTATTAGGTACTATTAGGTAAAAGAGTTTAATGTTCATTCATTGGCCCAAGTGTGGTAGATAAGAGGTTTCATTCAGCTGTAGAGTGGAGAGTTTCAGAAGAGCAAATCATACATAATCTAGATTCTTCCCTAAAATAACACCACTGATATATATGCCTGCTGGCCATTTATGAGTTGCCCCAGATAGATAAATCTCCCTATTTATGTGTCTCACTGCTATGCTTCTGTAAATCTATGCATTGGTGCAAGAATGTGACTCATTTTTATTTTTAGGTCATGTCTATGTTATTCCTGATTTTGACTTCAATTGAGTAAATATTATGTTATTATTTTTGCTTTTGCTCTCTCAGTAAATATGTCATGTTAAGGGATTAATGGTTTTACTGTGAATGATAACTGGAAATGGAAAGCATACTGATGGAGGCTAAGAAACTTCAATCATAAACATAGATGTATATTTCCCCAAAATCAGAGTAACTCCTAAGTTTTAATAGTGTGGCTGCCTGGGGCTGTTCCTTCTCCACCTCCACCCCTGGAAAACTTCAAAGACCTGCCAGAGTGAGTGTGAGTTGGCATGATTGAGCTAACACCCAGAGAATGAAAAGTGAGGTCTGACTGTCATTTCAACTGCCCATGAAGCTAAATTTACATTTAGGAAAACATTTTACATAATTTCCACCAAAAACAAAACAAAAAACTAAGAAAGAGGTGAAGTAAGGGGGTTTTGTTTGGTTTTTAATTCTCTATTTCACAGCTGGAAACTTTGAGGCATAAACAGAACACGTTGGTGACTTTCCCTCAAAGTCACCAATGACTCAGAAAGAGAACCAAAAATAGAACTCCCAGTCAGCTACATTTCAGGTCATACTGCCTAATTCTTAGCACCCTGCTAATAAAATTTCATCACACTCACTGATACATAATGATGTTTTCTTCAGTATTTCTAAGTAGTTGCCTCTAGGGATAAACAAACAGCCATGTCTTTGTAATAGAAACTCAATATTGTCTAAATGAGCTAGCATGGAAGCTATTGTTTTCAGGCTCAATAAGCAGACTAAAATTTATCTAATGACATTATGCATGTAACTGTGAAGTCCCTCCATCAAAAAGTGAGTGATCTGAAAACAGAGTTTAAGTCAACAACTCATCTCCTCCATTTCACTAACAG
This sequence comes from Vombatus ursinus, assembly GCF_900497805.2. Taxonomy (NCBI): domain Eukaryota; kingdom Metazoa; phylum Chordata; class Mammalia; order Diprotodontia; family Vombatidae; genus Vombatus; species Vombatus ursinus. The sequence goes on from NW_020954585.1 coordinate 16,045,145, forward strand.
TTTGACAAGCAGGAAAACTCAATGAGCTGAGGATATATATCTTTAGTATTTAATGAAAACTATATATACTTGCCAAATAGCATTGCATAGACAGATATATAGCTATACATAGGTGTTTGTGTCTTCAAAAGTCACAACAAAGTTTCTCTCCATCTCAAAGGTTTCTTAAAATGACAGCATGTTACTATGAAAGCTAAATAGTCAGTCTTTGATCTTAAAAGGCAGAGGGTTGACTTGTGAGTTCTTATATTAGGAGATAATCCAAATTAAACTTCAAGGGGCTAAGATTTTGCATAAATGATTTGCAATGCAAGTGACTGAATAAGTAGCAATTATAATATTTCCTTTTACACAACTTTTAATATCTGAAAATAAACTTTGTCAATTTATGCTTTCCATCTCTGGTCCATGGTATGGCTTGAGGGAGAGTTTGAACTCTTACATTTTCATGTTACAAAATAAAATTTCTATCACATTTTAAAGAAATGTCACTCGGGAAAGAGTAGTGTAGTGGTGTTCAGTGCATCACATATATTAGGCACTTAATAAATGTTTTTAAATGAATTCAAGACCCATGACCTGACTCTATCATATTGTTCCGGTCTTTTCTTGCATTACTTACCCTCACAAAGTCATCACTTCAGCTAGACTAGACTAATTGCCATCCCCTGCACACAATTTGTACTTAACTTTTTTAATCTCTTTGTTTATCTTTTTCCCTATGCCTAGAATGTCTTCCCACATTATATCAGACTGCTGACATCCTACATATCCTATAAAATTCAACTTAAATGCACCTTCTCCTATAAAAGAAAGAAGGAAATAGCATATAAAGCACCTACTATGTATAAGTACTGTTATAAGTGCTTTAAAAATTCACCTCATTTGATTCTCATAAAAAGCTTGAGAGGTAGGTGTTATTATCAACTCCATTTTACAGTATAGCAAACTGAGGCAAAAAGAGATTAAGTGACTTGTTCTGGGTCACACAACTAGCAAGTATTTGAGGCTGGATTTGAACTCAGGTTTTCCTTTGTCTTTCTATCAGGTATTTTTTAATAATAACTGCTTAGATGTAATTATTTTCTTTTGTATTCCTACATATTTTATTTTATGCATTTAAAATCATTAGTCTGAGAAGTGATTGCCTGGCTTTGCCAGAATGTCAAAGGGGTCCATGACATACTTAAAAAAAAGTTTAAAGCTCCTGCTCCAAATGAAGGCACATTTTCTTGCTCAATTTCATAATTCATTGACTTTCTCTTGTGCTCTAAGTTACATTATATTTGTGTATATGTCTAATCCTTAATGTATGGTAACATTCTTCAAGGAAAGGACATATCTAATTCATCTTTGTGCTGTTAGATTGTGAGTTACTTGAAGTTAAGAATGGTCTTTTGTCTTTTTTTTTTTTTGTATCCCCAGCATTTAGCATAGTGCCTGGCAAAAAGTAAGCACTTAATAAATAAATGTTTATTGAGTGATTGTCACCCTTAGCTCCTTGCTCAGCAAAATACATAAAGCAACTCTTAATGAATGTTAAATGAATTCTTTCAACAGTAATCGCCTCTCATAAATCTTCAATTCTCTCCAGTTATGCCTTACTCTCAGCTTAAAGACATCCTCAGGTGTTTTTATCCAAAAATGAAACAAATAAACAACTTCCCCTTGACACTTTACCTCCCCAGTCAACTTTTCTCTCTCTCCTTTGCTTCACATACAAATTTCTGGCACGAGTAGTTTGTACTCACCTTCTTAACCTCTTTATATCTGTCACTTAACATACACAATATTTTCCACTGCACTCTTGTGGTTCTCCTCCTCCCTCTCTGGCTGTACCTTTTTTGTTGCTTTTTCAGATTCCTCATCCTACTTCTACCTCATAAGCATAGCTATTTCCCAATGTTTTATCTATCGTCCCTTTCCTTTTCTTAATACTCTTTTTTGAGAATCACTTTTACTCACAAGCTTTCACATACAAGTGACTCAAATATAATTTTCTACTCCCAAAGTCCCCCCAGAAGTCTAGACCCACATTCCTAACTTCCAATTGAATATCACCACCTTGGATGTCTTTCAAATGCCTGAAATTCAACATGACCCAAAGAGATACATTTCCCTCAACACCTGTTTCTTCCCCTAACTTTTCTATTTTTGTTGACAGCACTACTATCATCCCATTCAATCATACTTATAACTTTAGAATCGTCTTTAGTTCCTCCGTCTCTCTAACACCTTACATATTTCAGCAGTTCTTATATTGTATCAGACATCAAGCATCTGTCAAATCAATCCTTCCTATATAACCTTGAGCAAGTCAATTAACCTCTTTGGGCCTCAACTTTCTCAAATATAGGATGAGGGCTTTGGACAAAATGGTCTTTAAAGTGTCTTCCAGCTCTAATTCTGTGATCTCTAATCTCAGCAATACCTTAAAACCACCCTAGTTCAAGCCCTCATTCAGCATTACAAGGACTATTAAAATTTGTCTCTAAATGATCTTCTTTCCCCTTTCTAAATCAATCATAAAACAGCTCAATTTATCTTCCTTATGGTATTTCTCAATTAGAAAAGTTATACTTGCATATATGAGTGTGTGTGTGTGTGTGTATGTATATGTGTATATAGGTGTATATATGTATATGTGTGTGAGTGTGTGTATATATACACATATGTGTACATGTGTATATGTATATATGTATGTATATATATAACTATATATGTATATACACATTTTATATATGTGTGTGTGTGTGTGTGTATATATATATATATATATACATAACTAGCACATAAACTAATGCTTTTCATTTATCAGGTCCATAACAATTTCTTGAATCATCAAACCCACATTGATGGAGGAAAATAGTAGCTCCTGTGATCAACACAATCTGACATTCCATTCTATGTCGTTTTTAGTCTGGGCTCCCACACCTTGATTGTTGCTGAAATGGGTGGGCAGATAATTCATGGCTTGGAATTGAGTGGTGCTATTACAAATGTGGCTGTGGACATACTAAGGCTACGTAGTAAGCAATCTCCTGGACTGTATACACATATTCCACAATGAAGATTCTTCTTCAATTAACATCTGTCAAATGAGGGTAATATCTCACAAAGTTGTTTTGATGATCAAATGAGATAACATGTACAGCACTTCTAAAAACTTAATGTACTATATAAATGCAATTATTGTTATCATTTTTGTTTTTATGCTTTCCAAATGTGGAACTTAACCTCTACTACATATGCTTTCTCAATAATCTGAGGACAGGTAATTGAGAAGTTGACTACACTGTTTTATAGACAACAAAAAAATTTTTTAAAAGATTCTCAAAATACATAAACAATACTTTGGTCATTATTTAACCAGCCCTACAAAAAAGTACTAACCTGCAAGCAAATAGTTTAAAGTGGAGAAATGTTTGAAGTTCTGAAAATTGTGAAACAAGGGAATGAAATTATTGTTCTAAAAGGCCCTACTTTATGCCAGGCAGTGGTTGCAAGATGCTGAAAGTACTATGTAGCCAGCAATATTACATTTCTTCTATATTTTATAAATACAGAGTAGTAACACAAAATTTCAGAAATGGGAAGGACCTCAGATGCTTGACCAAAACTGAGTAAGAATGCTCTTTGTCACATACCTAAGAAATAGTCATCCAGACACTATAGGTAGAAAATGTTCTGTCTTCCAAAGTTACCAGTTCCCCTTTTATGTAACTATAATTACTAGGAAGATTTTATTTTTTTTTAATTTTCTTTTTCTTTAAATTATGAACTTGATAAATGCAAACAAACATGACCATTCCCCTGTAAAAAGAGGATCAGAAAGACAGGATTGCATATGGAAGCATGAATATCTATTACATATACTTTGTTTTTTTTTTTAAGTATACATTAAATTCAGCATGGCAACATCAGTATTTGCCTTCTTGTTTGTGTTATTCTTAATGATTTGGAGCATTTTAATACATTTTTGGTAGTTTGCCTTTCCTTTGAGAACTACCTGTTCATATACTTTGATCATTTATCTATTAGGGAATGGCTCTTTTTTATTATATATTTAGATAAATTCTTTATATCAAAAAGCTTTCCTATTCATAAAGTCTAAATTTACTTTTTTGCAGCTTTTACCTGTGGCTCTTGGTTTTGCCCTCTAAGGTGAAAGAGGACTAGTTTTATCCCTTTTCCACATGATAATCCTTCAAGCACTTAAAAAAGCTATCACAAAAAAATCTATCACATTCCCCTTTACATTTCTATATTAAATATCTCCAGATCATAGTATAATATGTCCAGGACATAATTAGTGAAATTATCACTTCCCCCATACTGAACACTGTAACAGACTCTTGACTATGAAAAATGTACATATGTATCACATAATTTGGAGGCCATTGATCATTTCAAATTCTTCCTGATTTCTGTATTTACTGGAATTAATATTCTCAATTCTTCATTTAAAAAAAACTGCTGGTCAATTTGTGGGAGGAACAAAATAGGAGAGGGGTAGGATCTTCAACTCCTGAGTTGTCAGTCTCCTCATCTAAATAATATTTCTTCATTTTGTTCACTGACAGTCACACCAATCATCTTCCCCTTACTTTGCTGACCTTTCATCTTATTCTATCAACTTGGTTTTACCAACTTATTTTCTGATCTTCTTTCATTTGGGTATTTCTCCTCCTTCTGCTGCTATTAATCTGGGTCCCTTTTCCTTCTTCTTCTCCCTCTTGTTCTTCTCCAGATTTCTGACTACCTCCTAACTGATTTTGTTACCTATTTCTAACTTTTCTTAAATGTAGGTTAATCAAGTTAAAGATTGAAGTCAAGTCCCCATTTCCTTCTTATTTCCCTATTTTGTGGTTGATACACTGGTCCTAACCTTCCACTCCCACTAAGAAATTAAGAAGTCATGTGTTAGAAAGTAATTTATGATTCTGTAATACATAAAAAAATTGAAGTGAATTGTGTACTCTGTACTGAGGATCTTATTTCTGCATTATTATTATCTTTCCTTAATAATGTGGAAAAAATAACATAGATTTGGCATGGAATTGGCAGCCAAATTTGTATTTATAAGCAATGTTTAAAGTTTCATAATTAATGAATTTGTATCTTTATAAAATGTACCGAGGTTAAAGTTGAGAAATTATATTGTAATAACTGGAGATCTGGTTTTTGTAATAGTACTTACAATTTTATGTTTATAATTCATAGTTTTATTTCTGTTCTTGGGCTGTTACTTTGTGAAATACCACAATTTTGAAAGTGAAGAGGAAAAAGTGATGAATGAATGACTTAAAAAGTAGAAGTTTTGCTTTTCAAAACCATTAACTAATCATATCACAATATATGTGTGTATACACATGCAAATATGTATACATCTATAAGTCAACATATAGATATAGGTATGATAGTTAACATTTATATAGTACTAAGTTATAGGTACTATGTTAAGTGCTTTATAATTATTATCTCATTTTATCCTCACAACATTGTTGGGAAATGGGTGCAATACCCCATTTTATAGTAGAGGAAACTGAGTCAGACTGTAATTAAGTGACTTGCCCAGGGTCACACAGCTAGTAAAATGAGACTGGATTTGAACTTAGGCCTTCCAGACTCCAGGCCCTACATTCTATCTACTATGCCACCTAGCTGCCCCTAAATATATATGTATTCCTCTAAAAAGATATTAATCCCCCAACCCCCCACACTCCAGAGGAGAAAGTGAGGCTGGTGACTTTGCACAGCCCTTTTCACCTAAATCCAATTCACTTGCAAGTCATGGCATTACCTTCCCAATGTCATGGTCCTCTTTGAGAATAAGGGACAAATAAAAGTAACATAAAGCTGCTATGTTATAAATATAAATGCCTCTATCTATCTATCTACATACATACATATAAATGTGCACATGCATGCACTAGATGGATAGCTCAATGGATAGAGTGCCAGGTCTGGAGTCAGGAAGACTCATCTTGATGAATTAAAATTTTGACCTCAGACACTTCCTAGCTGCATGATCATAGGAAAGTCATTTAACCCTGTTTGTCTCATATTCAAATTTAACTCAGTCTCCTCATCTATAGAATGAGATGGAGGAGGAAATGGCAAACCACTCCAGTATCTTTGCCAGGAAAACCCCAAATGAGGTCATGATAAGTTAGATACAACTGAAAAATGACTAAAGAACAACAACAACAAAAGATAGGTAGATAAATAGATAGATTTAGATGGATGAATGGATTGTATTGTTTGAAGGGGTGAATAGACATAAGTATAGATATAGACATTGACACATACAAAGTACCCATTAGAGTGTGTGTATAATTCTTAAAGTGCATTTTATACAACATGTTCTAGAATATCCACCAGGCAGTAACATCTCAAATTAAGCAGTCAGAAAAAGTATCAGTGATTAAAATTCAATGAGCCAAAATACCCACAAGACATAGATAATACTTTTGACCATTATCTAGTAGTTCCTACCTGATTGTGGCAGAATCAATAAGAAAATACTAAGCTTAAGGCAGAGTTTTAAGAAGGGTGTGGAGTGTATGAAGAACGAGTAACACATAGGTAGATAAATAGATAAATGAGTGAGTGGATGGATAGATGAATGAATGAATGAAAGAGGACTTAAAGCATTCAGAATTGCATACCCCTTCCTAATCTCACAATGCACATAAAACTCTTACCTCATTAACTTCAGAAAATAGTTGATTGACAAACATTTGTAGATCAGCAACTATATGCAAGACACTGTGCTAAGTAATAAGGGTAGTAGTTTATACAGCAAAAGCATCTCTTCCCTGAAAAACTAATAATCCAATTAGAAAATTTAGACATTGCTGTTTCTGTTTGCCTTCATTCTCAAAGAAGACTGTGACATCAGGGATGTGATGCCATGACATGCAAGTGAATTGGATTTAAGTGAGGGAGGACTCATGAGCATTTCAAGAGATAACACTATCATACCAGTGTCAATTGTAACAAGCAAAAATATGTGCTATTAGACTTTAATGGAGGTAGAAGAATTTTGTACCCATGGTAATTAGTGAAGGTTTCACTGGGGAGATGTAATTTGACCATGTGCCAACAGGATTTGTCAGGAGAAATATGGGTTCAATTCATGACTTCAGTACTTACTATTTGTGTGATGATGGGCAATTACTTAACCTCTCTTAAATTGTTTCCACATCTGTAATGTTATCAGAACTACCTACCTGATAGTATTATTATGAAGAAATATTTTCTAAAACTTTACCATATAAATTTTAGCTATTAATAGTAATATAGTTATCAATAAGGTTTATCCCAGTATGTACAACTATTAATATAGTTGTGCATGCTCTGAAGCTCCAAAAATTTAATTTGCATTAGCAGGCAAGGTCCCCAGAGGGCAGCTAGCTACTTCTCCCCTCTGGATTTGGGGGATAAACTTGAGGGGTTGATGTCTTTATAATATGATTATTCATAAGCTCTCACTGATGTGTTTTCTCATTGATCATTAGTTTACATAAATTAGTCAGTTACACTTATTTAGCTTTCAGAAATTTTCTAGGATGGTATAGTGGGAACAATTTTCTAGGGTGGTATAGTGAGAATAATCCACCCAAACCAGGGCCATGAGACATACTTTCTTACCTGTATAAATAGAGCTCTAGAGAAAGTGGACTCAGGCTAAAAAAGTACTTTTAGCAAATGACTTTCTAGAAATCAACAACTGGCTTCCAGAAATCCTTTTCTCCTTTTAAAAATCCTCAGGAAGTTCCCCTTAGGTGTAATATAGGTTCCTATTGGGCTCCACAGGTCATTTTCCCTGTAGACTCCTGAAGATGTCTTAGACATTTAAATAAGCATTTGCTGGTTCTAGGTGACATTGTTATAACACTTGATGGGAAAAAACAGATCTTCCAACCTTTCAAACCCTCCAGCATTATTCTATAATTGAAGTGTGTTGGGAGATGTGCAGACATGGAGTCAGAGATGTTTCCTATTCCCCCTCCCAGATGACTCTCTCTCCAGAACTTAGATTCCCCTATTACAGAATGTTCAGTTCTGACTGGATTGCTCTCTTTTTCAGGCCTTACAAGGAATGATTCAATCTCCTCAACCAATCTCAGTACATTTCCCTTGGAGCATCAGTTCATCCAATGACTTCAAGCATTCTATCTCTTCCCAATTTTAAGAATTCGGTCATTCAGATTTAGCCTAATGCCTTTGATTGACCAAATAGAAGTGTTCTTACCTGATAATGTTATCAAAGTATAGATCATCTTATTAGTTATGCCATCTGAGGTGAGAGTTATTGGTCAGTTGATTCAATTGATACCCAGAGAAAACAGAGAACACTCCAAGCAGAGCAAAGCAAAGACTCTTGTCTAGCTAAGAAAAAGTCATATTTAAGAACTGGGTCTTCACTGCAATAAGACAATTCCTTTAAACCAGCTTGCTCAATTCACTATCCCACTTACCACAGTGATTTTTCTAAACTTTTTCATCCCTCCTTAAACCTCCTATGGCTCCTTTTACTCCTGTCCACCCACCTGAAGATCTTACCTCATATTTCACTGAAAAGAATTAAGTCCATTTGTTGTTATCTCCTTTTTTATGTCTATATAACAAGAGGAGATGACTCTATTCCTTGACAAATAATGCATTTTATCCCATCTTTTATAGCAACTCCATTTTCTCATTAACCTTCAATCTTTCTCTAATTGCAGCTACCCTGCTACAAATATACCCATGTCTCCCCCCATTCTTAAAAAAATAAGGAAAACTTCACTTGATCTTGCTATCCCCACTAGGGATCACCCTATATCTCTCCTTCTTTTCCTGGGTAAACTCCTTGAGAAAGCCATCTACACTGGTGCCTCCACTCTGTTTTTCCCTCACTCTCTCAATTCTCTGCAGTTATGGCTTTTGACCTCATCATTCAACTCAAACTATTTTCTCCCAAATTACCAATGATCACTTAATTACCATCCAATGGCATCACCTTTTCTCAATCATCATCCTTCTTGACCTCTCTTGCAGATTTTAACACTTTTGATTACCCTCTTCTCCTTGACTAGGTTTTACTGCCACTGCTCTCTCCTCACTCTACTTTTACACATATTATCACCCCTTCTCAGTATCTGCATTAGTTACTACTATGCCAGGCACTTAATAAATAGTTAATAAATCCTTGTTGACTTGACCTAATGCCTAACCATAGTACCTTGCACATAATGGGCACTTAATGCATTTTTAATTGAGTATTCAATTTTATCCAGAAACATTGGTGTATTTTCTATGGCTCATTTCAGGTGACAAACTAAGACTTTCATAACAGGTCATGAATTTATTAGGAGGAGGGAGATATTCTATAAAAGTATGCTGTCTCTTTAAGGATTCCTACTCCCCCCATTTCTAGCTTACGCTCTAATAATATTCAGGGCTAAGGTTGGTAGGGTGACATTAGCCACAAGACACAGATTAAGATGATAGCCCTCAGATAGGCCTGAAATAAGTGTACATTGTTTATTGGCCCTTGAATATATGTAGATATGCTACCCTCCTCCAATCTTTACTGTTTATATCCAAGTTCATATCCTAAAAAGCAACCAATACTTGTTAGCAGATTGACAGGTGTTCACAGAAAAAGAGAAATAATTATCATCCTTTCTTGGCAGGACTGAAAGCAGCTGTTCTAACACATGACTCAATAACATAAGGAAAAATATTCTGTTGTTTCAACTTCACACTTCATTATTTGACAAAACATTAAACTACCCTCTAATCTTTTAGACATCAACACTGTTCTTGTCATGAATCTGCATTCCTACTTCCCGAATAGCTAATCTGATTTCATGAATAGTCTTAAGAATCTATGGCACCATATTATTAACAACATGGAAATTCAATCAGTCCATCAATGGAAAAGCATTTATTAAGCATTTGCTAGGTGTCAGGCAAAAGTAAATACACACACATGCAGTCTCTGCCCTCAAGGAACTTATATACTAATTGTAGTAACATGTAAATAAATAAATACTCAAATACATACAGAGTACCTCTATAACCTACCATCTACATGGCTTCTAAAAGATCCTATGAGATTTAAAGCACTCCCATTTCATGAAAATTTCTTTTTCCTGGATTCAGTTTTTCTTTCACAATTCTACTAATCAGTTTTTAGCTTAATTATAGTGAAAGAAATACGTATGTCATTTCATAAAAGGTGATTTACCTATATTATCTCATTTATTATTCCACCAAGTTTTTCCTTTCTCCTGGGTCTACCATTTTCATTCTCTTTCTTTGTCTATACTTTCCAATCTCTATAGTCCCCAGTTTCTAGTTCTACTAATCTGTTCAGTAACTTACAGCACAGGATTAAAAAAGGCAAAATCATGAGTTTGTTTGAGGGATCCAGTTAGTTTTGTTTTATTTAATGGAAATTTTTATATAATTGAGGTTTCTCCCTTAATCCTTATCAATCATCTTGCAGTTGAGTGCCACTAGAGACAGATATAATGGATTAGTGCAAATTTATAACCATCACTAGAGTCCACAACTACTGAATGATGTTTGCTGTATACTATTCATTTTAAAATTACTTGTTGGATTTGAATTGAGTGGATGAATGGAGTCATCTTTACCTACAAAAGACCAGGACAGTCTAATACAGAACCCAGAGTTCAAGTCTGTTTGCACAAGCCTTTCCTCATTGGTCTTGCATGAGTCAGTCAATAGTCAATGAACATTTATTAAGCTTCTACTATGTTCCAGACAATTTGTTAAGCAATGAGGGTACAAAAAAAAAGGCAAAAGACAGTCCCTGACATCAAGGAGCTCACATTCTAATGAATAAAGAGAACACATAAAAGGAAGCAGAAAGGATAGACCTTTTCTTGGCAACCTCTGTTCCCTTCCCCCTCCAGAGCCAACATGGATCATGTTCAGACAAAGTCTGGGAAAAAGGAGGTGTGAGTCATTATCAAAAAGTACTGTAGCTGCCTGGAAATGACTTCCACACCAACAAGCATGTGTGCAAGGAGATTAAATTTCCTCAACAAAATTGTGGGATATGTTACTCATCTGATGAAGCAGATCCAGAGAAACCCTGTGAGAGGTATCTCCACCAAACTGCAGGAAGAGGAAAGAGAAAGCAGGGATAACTATGTCCATGAGGTCTCTTCTTTGGATCATGAAATCATTAAGTAGACCCTGGTACCAAAGAAACGTTGAAACTCCTGAACTTTGGCAGTTTGTCCAACCTTCAAGTTACCCAGTCCACAGTTGGGATGAACTTTGAAACACCAAGAGGAGCTGTTTAATATTTACTTTTGCCTTCTTTCCAATAAACTTAGGAACCTTTCAAAAAAGAAGAAAGGGAGAAGGGGAAGAGGCATGTTCAGAGTTCAGAGGTATGATGAAGTCCTGCAGCTGGAGTGGGAAATTATGAGGTGAACGCCTGGGGTGCTTTTTAAATGATGGAGGATTTTGAAGGAGATTCCTGATGTTTAGCCTCTGTACTCTCCACTCAGAAGGAGGGAGGGACCCCAGTAGCAGAGGGTACTGAAGAGCAGTGAATTTCAGAGATGATATCATTTTGCAGAAGGATGAATTTCTAGAAATTGTGAAGTTCGGAAGAGCAACTGAATAGGAAATAAATAGGGGTATAGTTTATGAGAGTTCAGGAGAGGGGTGATTCTGTTCTTTTAGCTTCCAATTTCAAGAGGAGATGTGCATTTCCATATTCTATTTAGCAAATGGTCCCTGAAGGGAGAGAAAGACTCTGGAAGAAGTCAACATGTAGTGAAGCTGGCACTTCAATCATATCCCTAACCCCATCTTATTATGCTAGAAGCTTTGGAAAATTTCCCCTTGGGTGAAATCTGGGACTCTATTATGGCTGAGCTAAAATATTTTACTCCAAGTGAGAGAGTTCATTCACTCTCTCACTCTGATCTGTATAACTTTGATGATTTCAGTTTGCTATCAGCTTGCTATTTGCTGTGTTTTATAGTCTTTGTGGAACTGGAATTTGCTGAGAAGAGAGTCAAGGAATGGGTTGTTAACCTTGTTATTATTATTGTTGTTGTTTGTCCTTCATGCTTAAAAAGGAGCAAAATTACATTATGATGTCAGGGTCAATGTACAGTATGACCAGCTGTGGCTTATTACACCAATACAAGCTTGGAAAGCTATAACACAAGTTGGGCAAAAAAGTCCATATGAACATTTGTAGTGGAGATGTCTCTAAATTTGTACATCTCACATTTCTTTTGAGCTATTGAAATTCTGCTTTGCTCATAGAGCACAACATCTTCTTAGATGCAGGTATGGCACACTAGTCTGTCCTATGCCAATGTTTCCTATGTCTCACAATCTATACCAAAGTTCTTCATAACAGACCCTGAGAGTCTCCTTGTGTCTCTTCTTCTGACCATCATGTAAGTACCTGCCTTGTATGAGTTCTCTGTTACATAGTCCTTTAGACAAACATATGTTTGGCATTCAAACCATGTGGCCAACCCATCAGAGTTGAGCTCTGTAATAGAGTTTGGATGCTTGACAGTTCAGCTTGAGAAAGAACCTCAGTGTCTAGTACCTTATCTTGCCAGATGATCTTCAGGATCTTTCTAACATATTTCAAATGGAACTAATTCAATTTTCTGTCATTGCACTAGTAGATTGTCTAGATTTCAGAAGCTTCCAATAATGAGGTCAGCACAATGGGTTTGGTAGGCAGTCTAATACCTCTTCTATCCCACATTTGCCTTCAGAGCTTTTCAAACACTTAGATAGCTCTGGAAATGCATATCTCAACCTCATTGCCTATATGTACATCCCTAGAAAGTATACTGCCAAGTGAACTTATCCATAACATTCAAAATTTCTCCATTTACTTTAACTGATCATTCCATATATGGATGATGTAGTGCTGATTGGTGCAGAACCTCTGTTTTCTTGGTGTTAATTGTAAAGTCAAAATTAGCACGAGCGGCAGAGAATTGATCCATATTTTGCTGTATCTCAGCCTCAGAGGCTACATTGAATGCACAATCATCTGCAAATGAAAATTCACATACCATCTCTCCCTCCACTGTAGTCTTGGTTTGTAGTCTTTTTTAATTCAATGATTTGCCATCAGTGCAGTACCTCACCTCAATGCCATTTTTGTACTCATTAAAGGCATCTGACAACATCACTGAAAATATCATGCTAAAAAGCATGAGAACAAGCACACAGACCTGCTTCACTCCATTGGTGACTGGGAAAGCACAAAAGCATCATCCATTATCCAGGACCCATGAAAGCATGCTATCTTGAAACTGGCATACAATACTGATATTCTTTTCTGGGCCCTCATGACTGATAGTATTAAAAGCATTGGTTAGATTGATGAAAGTTGTGTACAGACCTCTGAACTGCTCCTAGAATTTCTCCTGGAATTGCTTCAAAGGAAACAACATATCAACAGTTCCTCAGCCCTTTCTGAAGCCACACTGGCTTTCAGGTAGACTAACATCTTCCAGGTGAAGGGTTAGCTTATTAATTAGGACTCTGGCAAGAATCTTGCCAGCAGCAACTAAGAGAGAAATTTTCCCATCTTCCCCATGATTGTCACAAGACAACCTATTCCCTATTTCCCTTTCCTTTATATAGGGAGACAATAGAGGCATCCTTGATCTCCTAGGGGATAACCTCTTGCCACATAACCCAAAAGATTTCCATCAGCTTTCATATGAGCAATGGATTTCATGCCTTGTGGATCTTTGCTGGAATAGAATCAGAACCAGGTGTTTGCCATACTAGAGGATCCTAATGGCATTCAAAACTTTTTCTTCAGTTGAAGAACAGCTTCAGAAGATGTGCAGCTGAAGAGGGATTGACTTTAATCTGAGGGATATGGTCAATGGCTTAAGCATTGATTGATGATGATCTGTTGAGAACACTATAAAAATGTTCAGTCCATTTCTTCAGGATCATGTCCTTATCACTGATCAGTGTGGCTCCATCAGCACTGAGTAGTTGAGATGCACCAGAACATCATAAAGATTCTTTGGATTGTCACTATCAGCACAAAACTGAATTGCATCACTCCTTTTACAGAGTCAGGAAATATGCATCTCTCTAATCTTTGTCTGTACTTAACTTTTGTTGGAGTTAAATGCCGCCTATTTTAGAAATAGACAAACTTTCCTGCTGGTAGATTCTGTAGAGTTCTCATTTTTCTTTTGGTAGCTTCTGAATTTCCCCATCTTTTTAATCAAACCAATCTTGCAGTTTGAGAGTAGTTTGGGAGTGTTCTGTCCCAGATGTAGTGCTGTACATCAAATCTCTGAAAGATACCCTCTCCTTTTCTGCTCCACTGTTGCCAACAGTGTGCTAGCTCAACTTTCCCTCCAACTCAGCAACAAATTGTTCACACATGGGCTGTAATCTATTGACATTGATTCCTTTGATAATTGTCATGTCTTGGGGGAGCCACTTTTGTTGAATGCAAATGTCTTCAATATTAAGTGACATTGCTGTTGCCATTTCCAACTCTGGGGTTAAAGGCATTCAGAATTATAAGCTTGTCCTTTTTTGGTATATTGATGATGAAGCTCTTCAGGTCTTCATAAAACTTTTCTTTGACCCCATCAGGTTTCATCACGGTGGGAGCATACATACTGATGATGGTAGCATAGCACTTTCCTGCAAATGGCAATCACATTGTCATGAGCCTATCATTTACTCCTTTAGGGAGGAATACAAGCTTGTTGACTAAATTAGATTTGATTGTGAAACCTACACCACCTTCACATGTTCCCCAACACTGCAGAAACTCCGGAAAAACATGCATCTTGCCCCTACTTCAGTAAGCTGTCCTTCATTTGCCATCTTTGTTTCACTCAGGGCTGATATTTGGATGCGATACCTGCTGAGTTTCACGATAAGAGCTGGTCATCTTTCAGGTCTACTGGATTTCTTGTTGTCCATTCCATTTTTCAATGTTAAATGGAATTATCTTTGCAAAAAAATTTTGTTCCTATTTTCATTTTAACTGTAGGCCAGAGTTAGATGAAACAGACAATTTTAAGGCACCTTTTCTAACCCCTTTCTCATACCAGGAGGTGAACAGTGCAATCCTTAAGAGGGGGTTGTTAAACTTGTTTGTATCAGGAACCTTTTTGATAGTCTGATAAGGCTTATAGATTTCTTCTTAGAACAATGGTTTTAAGGGGCAGCTAGGTGGTGCAGTGGATAGAGCACTGGCCTTGAAGACAGGAGGACCTGAGTTCAAATCCAGCCTCAGACACATAACACTTACTAGCTGTGTGACCTTGGGCAAGTCACTTAACCTCATTGCCTAGTCAAAAAAAAAAGAATAATGGTTTTAAATGCTCATAACAAAATACATAAGATTACAGAAATAACCAGTGATATTGAAATAGAGCTGTATCCTTCCATCTATCTATCTATCTATCTAAATATAGATATCTAGATATATGGAGATTAAGAGAGAGACAAAAACAGATACAGAGATAGAGAAAGAATATTCAAATAGATGTACAAGTTCACAGACACCAGGTTAAGAATCCCTGTGCCAGGGGCTGTGAAGTAAACATAGTAGATACTTAATATGTCTTTGTTGAATGTATAAAGAAATGAATATTTAATGGGTCCAGACATACAAAAGGCAGTATAAGTAGATTAATAATTGGAGTCCCAGTATAGCCTAACAATATAAAGAACCACTGGCCATAAGAAAAGATCTGTTCACATGTCATTACTTCTGATCTCCTTTACTATTACCAAACCTGTGAATAAACTGGGGAATAGTCTAAATAATAGAATTCAAAATATAATGTATTTTAATTTGACCTTACTCCTCCTTCAATCTATCACAATATAATTTTTGCTTGCCTTCTCTAAAGGTAAAGCATTCTGAGTGTTTCTCAAATTTAACTAAACCCCTAAACAGAATACTGTACTTTCATTGCTTCTACTCTCTAACATCACATCTATTTGTCCCTCATTTCCCAACAATCTAGTGTCTATCTCCATCATTATGTTGGAATGGGTCTCTCTAAGGACATCAATGATCTCTTAATTGGAATATTCAATGCCCTTTTGTCTTTTCTTATCCTATAACCTCTCTCTAATATTTAACACTATTAACCACAGTACTCTTGTATACATTTTTTCCTTTTCCTTGGCTTCCAAGATATCTGATTTCTCCTCACTCTTCTTCATGGATTCTTCTTTCATCTCCTGTATTCTGGCATGGGTAGTTCCTAAGGATCTATCCTTTACACTCATCTCTTCTATCCCTCTCCAGAAAACTATATTTCTTCTTCTGGATTCAGTTATGACCTTCATGCAAGTGACTCAAAGGCTCACTTAGCACTCCAAGCTAGAAGCTCCCTAAGAAACTTATTCTGGGTCTAGCCTGACTCAAGTCAAAGTTGTGATTCAAGCTTACAGCTAGAAACAAATGTAATTCTTCCAGACCAACTATCATTTAACAACAATAACAAAACTTATTTATCAATAGGATGTCAAGAATAGTTGGCAAGGATACAATATTGTTTCAGATGAGTGCAACTCTCCTTTCCTCCATATTTGACATAGAGATGTCCCCAGTCAGAAAGGTAAGTAAAGCCTGAGCAACACTGCATACCAGTGTTAGGCTTTTTATATTTTAGGTGACAGGGAAATTTTTCATTGATGTTTTATGTAAAAATCTAGGCTAGTCTCCAGTGATGCAACTTTCTAGTCTTAATAGTTGTTGCTAGAGTCTACTTAGTCCATAGGCAAAACAAAATTAATAATAATTTAATTGTGTGTTCAAACTCTCAGAAAGAGTGTAAGCTAGAGGATGATAAACTGTCATTTTTTTTGAAAATGATAACAAAGGAAGTAGATGCCACAACTCTATAGGGGGATACTTCTTACATGCAAAAAAAAAGATAGAAATGATCACAAAATTTTAAAATAAGTAATTTTGATTGCATAAAATTGAAAAGCTATATAAGCAAAAATGGCAGTTAGAGAAGAGAAACATTTAATTTGAAAAAAATTAATTGCAAACCTCTCTGATAAAGAATATATATAGAATTAATGCAAGTATGTGAGAATAAGAGCCATTTTCTAATAGATAAGTGGTTAAAAGATGTGAAGATTTGAAATCAAAGGAAAATATGGAAGTTATCAACAGATAGTCTTTTTTAAATGTTCCAATTAACTGTTAAGAAGAATAAAAATTAAAATAATTTTGAGCTTCTATCATATCCATGACATTGGAAAAGATGATAAAGAAGGAAAATGGCAATAGCTGAAAGGGTTATGAAGGGAGGGGAACTATTGTGTTGTTGTTGTAGATGTGAATTTGTGAATTGATTCAACTATTATACAAAACAGTTTGGATATTTGTTCTAAAACTCATTAAATGTTGTTTTATACAGCAATACTACTCTTAGGCACATACCCCAAGGACTTCAAGGACAGAGGCCCATATGTTCAAGAATATTTGTAGCAGCATTGTTTTATATAACAAAGAACTGGAAATAAAATTGGTGTATAACAGTTGGGGAACGGCAGAACAAATAGTAGTATATGTGTAACAGGCAATGTCTAATGGAAGATAGAAACTCCCACCACACTTCTTTTCAAGCCCCTGGGGAAATGACCTGTTATGGTCAGAGCCTATACGGTGCCCAAAAAACTAGCATTCCTATTCTGGAGGATAGGAAGGATAGAAAACATAGCTTGGCATAGGTACACCTGAAACATGAACCTGGGCATAGCACACATTGGACAGGTAGAAATGATGTAAAGTACCAGCTATAGACTGGCTGTGTGGTCACTAATGCAACAGAAATCAGTGCTGAGAAGAAACTGAGAAAGAGTAAACACAATAACACACAGGCAGAACTAGTATTGAAGTATCCAGCCAGGGTTAGGAGAGATGCCAACCCAGAAGCCTAGAGAAGTGAATACCAAGACACTAAGACAAAGACTGTATAACCAGGTTATATAGAAGCCACAAGGTGTAGAAGTAGATCTGTCTGAAATATCCAAGTTGTTGAGAATAAAACATTACTTAATTACTCTATCCTTTTGACTGCCTCTCTGCTCTCTTTAAGGAGGCTCCTATGTGACTCAGTGAAATAGAATACGGCGCCTGGAGTCAGGAAGCTCTAAATTCTAGTCCAGACTCAGATATTCCCTCGCTCTGTGACCCTGGGCAAGAAACTTAACCTCTGTTTGCCTAAATCCACTGGAAAAGGAAATGGCAAACCATTCCAGTATCTCTGCCAAGAAAATCCCATTCAAGGTCACAAAGAGTCATATAGAACTGAGCAATAGCAACAACAACAAGTCTCTGAAGGCAAAGATGAGCCTATTCCTCAATCTCTTTTTCTTAAGAATTTGTTTGCTTTTTGTTACATTATTGTTTTAAAGCTAGTTTCTCTGACATAAATGTAGGTGACCATTTCATTGATGATCTATGTATTTCACTCCTCAAATACTATAGAGAAATAGGAAGTGAGTTATGGAGGGAAACACCTAGAACAAATGAGAAATAGATTCCTAAACTGCAGTATAAATCTTCACCAAGGAAAATCTTTTCTGGGGCCTCAAGCTGAACAAAAGAGAATTACTGATTCATAAGTTTATTACTTCCTAGAATAGGGAGGAAAAAAATGTGGAACTAGATTATTTCCAAGTAAATGAATCAGAATTTTTGTTGGGGAAAAGGTTTTTAAGTAAGCTGATATATTTATTTTCACTTGTCTTTCCACCGCTAGTTGGAAAGGAAAATAGTTACTCTAGGTTAGTAGATCCGAGGGAATGGAGGCAAAACCAATCTCAAAGAAGAGAAAGGAGAGTAGTTAGGAAGTAGGGACTCGTTCTACATAAAGTTTTGGGCAGAAAGAGGGGAAAAACTAGCCATCTCTTCCTCAGTCTAGTTTTGCAACCATAGTATAACAGTGATAAATAGTGATAACAGTGATAAGAACTCACACAGAGATATTTTTGTTTTTTCAAATTTAAAAAATTTAATGTTTTTCTATGCTTTGAGAGTTTGAATACTAATTTAATTCTTTATTGCTGATTTTCATTATTACTGCTTCAAGCAATGAGAATATGCCCATTTTTTTCTTTGCATATTTAATTCTTGTATACTATTTCAATTTTCCATTGATGTTCTAAGTTTGGAACTGAATTTATCTTAATCTTCTTGCTACATTTAGGACAAGTTGTTGCTTGTTGAATTTTATAATTTTGAAACAAAATTTCATTTTCTTTTGGAAACACATTTTCTCACTGAAATTCTACATCCTATTTTTATAAATTCCATTTCATTTTTTGTTTTTTTACATTTTGTTTTTATTTCTGTTTTATATTTGATTTCCTACTCT
Organism: Vombatus ursinus; assembly: GCF_900497805.2. NCBI lineage: Eukaryota > Metazoa > Chordata > Mammalia > Diprotodontia > Vombatidae > Vombatus > Vombatus ursinus. The sequence goes on from NW_020954585.1 coordinate 16,064,563, forward strand.
CCCATGGGAACTTTCTTCTAATAAACTGAGTCTGCTACATTCCTATAATAAATTTAAATATAAAATCATGCTATTCAATTATACCAATTGCATCATTAAGTGTGATTTAGCTGCCTTCAGTGTACAAATGAATTTCTGGTACTGTCCCATTGCTACTAATTTGTGTATTTGCTTTACTGTTATTTGCTAAGTATTTCCAGAAAGCTAAGGATCATTTTGGGGTTAGTAAAACACCAAGCCAAGCAGATGTTGCATTCATTGGAGTTAAATTGCAGGAGAGGAAAAGCCTTCTACCCTTGCAATGTACATGCCTATACTTAGTGTTTAATTGACAGTTAAATGGATTAAACAATCCAATAAGGCAATAGATTGGCAAAATGGATAAGAAAGCACCATTTGATTTCTAAAAGAAATCTAAAAAATAAAGACATAGTATAAAAATCAGAGACTGGAGAGAAATTCAGTGATGCAGCTACAAAAGAATTAGAATCTTGGCTATATGTGCATATATATTCAATCACAATAAAAATATCACAGAAATCAAAACAATCATTATATTATAAACACACAAACTGCAAATGGCATAGCTTCTAAATTCATAAAGGAAAAGAAAACTGAACTGAACAATGACATAGAGAGTAACATAATAAGCATACATGACCATAATAATACTTTCTGATACCTGGCTAAATCCAACAAATAGATAACAACAAAAAAGTAAAATATGTTTAGATTTAAAATTTTGATAGCCTTTTAAATAGAAACATTATGAAATATACATTTTTCAGCATCATATGGTATGTGTACAAAAATTTACCATGTGTGGGAATAAAGAAATTATAAATAATTTTTAAAGCAGAAGCACTAAATATATACTTAAAAAAATAACAATGTAATAAAATAGTAATCAGTACCATGAGCAAAAGGAAGAGACCTTCAAATGAAGATTTTAAGAATGATAAACAAAGTAAAGTAAAACAAAGAAGAAATCATAGACACACTAATAGATATGTGAAAAAGAATAACCATTAGACAACATTTTCAAATATCTGACAAAAAGCAATCAAAGCACTTACTGTATTCCAAGCACATATCTAAAGTAGATCTCAAAGGAAAATACTTCTTCAAAAACATTAACAAAAGAAAAAGAGATTTTATTGAGCTATAAATTCAATTAAAAAAACTAAAATAAGAACAAAAAAGGAAATTTAGAAATTTAGAGGTGAACTATATAAAATGGGCAACATGAAATTATCACAGCATGACCCTGAATAGTTCAAGAGAGAAATAAGAAACATGAAATCAGAATTTGTGGCTGGTACAGTAAAAAATAATTGGAAGAATAGAAAATGTTGAATCTTCAGTGAGAGAGAGGGAGGGAAGAGGGAGAAAGGGACTAAGAATGCAAATACACAAAAGTGAAGAATAATTTGTAAGAAGAGAAATGAAAACCAATAACATTAAGAGTAAACATGATCTCTATGCAAACAAAATATAATTATTTTGAAGATATGATATGTAAAAAACAACATAAGTATGTATATATCCCAGAGGAACATGACAAATCAAAACCCCTGAACACCATAATGTAAGAAATAAAACTTACCAGAACTTCTGAACAAAGACAAAATACCAATTAAAAGAATCCACAGAACATCTTACAGGAAAGAAAGAGGGATTTTGCTACAAACTTCAAGACACATAGTGATTAAATTTAATAATTATAATGAAAAAAGCAAATTCTTCAAGAATGAGAAGGACCTTCACACATCAAGAAAGAGAATTCAAATAGGACAAGACTGTTCTGGGCAACTAGGTGGGCCCCTGCATAGAGCACCAGACCTTGAGTCAATAAGGTTCATCTCTTTGAGCTTAAATTTGGTCTCAGACAATTACTAGCTCTGTGACACTGGACAAAGTCACTGAATCCTGCTTGCCTCAGTTTCTTCATCTGTAAAATGAGTGGGAGAAGGAAATGTCAAACCGCTGTAGTATCTTTGTCAAAAAAAAAAACAAACTCAAATGGGGTCACAAAGAATTGGACACAACTGAACCACAACAACAATTCTGAATACACCAGAAACCATAGAAGGAAATGGATAATGGAGCTCAAGGTGTAACTGAGGTGATAAAATCGGGAAGTGTGAACCTAATCATCCATAGAAAAAAAAGGTAAACTTCTATAAAGAGAAACAAATGAAACATTCCTATAAAAAGGAAATATTTTGGTTGCTTTGCATATTCTCCAATGAAATTTTTTAAAAAAAGGCAAACAAATGTCTCAGCCTAGGAAGGTACAAGTAATAAAATAAATTATCAAGAGAAAAAGAGTGAAAAAAAGAAGAAAGAGAGAAACGCCAATGGAGTTAAAAAAACAACAATAATAAGGCAACAGAAAGACTATTAAGAAAGTTCTTCAAGTATACAAGGAGTCATGATTGAAAATGTAATTAAATGGATAAATTGATGGGGGAAGAACCAGCCTGAAACACCATGTATATCTTATGTATAACATATATGTACATGTAATCTCAAACTCCACATAGAAATGAATCATTTCAAAGCAGGGAGGGATCAGAATTACACTACAAATTGGGAAAGTACTTAAATGAGAGAAAGGAAGAAGAAGAAAGAAATGTTTGATGTACCTTAATCAAGTCAATGGTAAATAGTGAAGGGAAATTAAGTCCTTTTGCCTCTTAGGAATAAGAGGGCCTACAAGAAATTGGGTAAGATGGCAAAAGATGGAATTGAAACAGTGGCAAAGAAAAGAGGAAATCTTAATTCCATCTTGGAAGCTATTGACTCTTTCAGTAGAACGAATGAGATGGATATGAGAGATATTATATGTGTAGAATTGACAAGATTTGACAGTTGAATAGATATGCATGGTGAAGGAGTTGAAAAATCACAAAGTAGTTATGAATCTGAATTAATTAAAGAATAGTGGTGCCCTTAACAGAAATATGGAAATTGCGGGAAAAGTTAAGTTTTAGTTGAATGATAATGAGTTCTATTTTGGACATGTTGAGTTGGAGATTCCCATGGGAGAACTAGTTAATTTTGAATAGTTCAGCCAATGAATAATTGGTGAAGCAGGACTGCAGGTCAGTCAAAAGTCTAAATCTGGATAGAAAACTCTGGGAGTTATCCCTGTAGATATGGCAATTGAAACCATGTGAACTGATGAGTTTCTTTTAAGGAAGAATGCATACAAATATGGAGAACTAAGAACTTTTTAGCTACAGTCATATTTAGGATGTGAGATATAGGTAATGACCCAGCAAAGGAGACTGAGAAAAGAGCATTCAGAGTAGTAGAGGGAGGAACGAGAGAGAAAAAATGTCATAAAAACCCAAAGAGGAAAAATGTCCAGAAGGAGAAAGAAATCAAGAGTGACAAATAATGCAAAGAAGTCAAAAATCAATGAGAGTTCAGAATAAACCACTGGGCTTGTCAATTAAGAGATCATTGTTAATTGTGAAGAGAGCTGTTTCAAATGAGTGATGAGATCAAAAGTTAGATAGGAGGGGCTAAGAAGGAAGTTTATTGTTGTTGTTTGTCCTTCATTCTCAAAGAGGCTCAATGACATCAGAAGGGTAATGTCTTGACTTGCAACTGAATTGTATTTAAGTGAGGCAGAGCTGTGCAGTCATCAACCTTACTTTCTCCTCCAAGGTCATCTGAGTCCAGTGGCAAGATATAGATCAGGATGACTGGAAATGACCCCAGATGCAGTGAGAAGCCTTGCTTTTTTTAAGCTAAGGTCTTTCCCAGATTTCAGTTTGTCTGAAGCAACAAAAAAAAGAGAAAGATCAAGGCAATGAGTGTGGACAACATTTTTCCTTGGAATTTGACTGTGAAAGGGAGGAGGGACAATAGTTTGAGGAGACATTAAGACATTAACTTTTTGTTTCATTGTTTGTTTCTTTGTTTAGGGTAAAGAAGACCTAGGCACGTTCATAGGAAGGAGAGAAAGAAAGAGTAGTTAGAGATTGATAATTAGTGAGAGAGAAGAGATTTCCAGGGCAATTCTACTACAGTGAGTGGGTTAGAGATAAGTGGGAACGGAATCAAGGGTTATGACTTTTCAAAAAAGTTTTCATAGCAGTACTTTTTGGTAGCTGTAAACTAAGAATAATTAGGTGTCCAACAAAGGTGGAATAGCTGAAGAAATTGTGGCTCGTGAATGTAATAGGATACTTCTACATATGTGAAACAACACAAATGAAGAATTCAGAGAAGCATGGGAAGATTTATGTCAATGGATGCAGAATAAAGAAAATAGAATCAGGAAAACAACATAGTAATGACTACAATAATGTAATTAGAAAGAAGATTTTTGGGGGGGGAGGTAGGGAGAGTGATGTAATTATAATGACAAGATTGTTCCTGAAAGAAGATGAGAAAATGTACCTTCCTCCTTCTTTGAAGAGATTCTCTATGGTTGGAAAATATTTCATATACTGTCAGAATTAGTCGATATGTTATTTGGATTTCCTAGTTTTTTTTTTCTTTTTTTAACTAAAGAAAGATCTCTGTTTAGGGGAGCAGGGATATATTCAGAAATTATATGAAAGTGATGTAGAAACAAAAGTGAGGTAGGTAGGTAGATACAAACATGCATACATACATAGATAATCAAAGTTACAGTCTTCTTTACATGTGGTAGAAAAGACTAAAAAGAAGTAGGAAGCCACCATTTTCTTTATATTGTGGCTGATTAGTGTAATCTGGATGAACTGAGTCCTTCCCAAGGAAGGAAAAGGTGGAATGTGGAAACAGAAAGAACTTGAATAACTAATGAGTCCATTAAGATGAACTTCTAATTCCAAAGACTTGTGCTGATATATTCCTCACTGGGAGTTCCCTCTACTGATCAAATCAAGTCAATAATAATGATAATAGTGGTGATGATGATGATGATGATGATGATGATGATGATTTCTGTTTTTATAAAAAATGAATCACATCTGATTTAATTCATTTTACATTCAGGACATGGTTATTAAGCATGTGATATGTAAAAGTTCAGTTTTAAAGGAGCATAAAATAGTCTAAGACACTTAAATTAGTATAGTAGAAAGATTTGTAAGTTTGGAATCAGAAGACATGGGTTTAAGACTCACCTTTTTTCTTTCACTGTGTGATCATGGGCAAGTCTCTTCATCTCTCTGGCACTACTGTCTTAAATACAAAGGAAATAGAGCATCTCTATCTCTTCATACATCTCCCTCCCAGGATCTACCTCCCCTCAATTTACAATCACATTTGTGGGTTTGGACCCAGTGTGGAAGCTTCTACTCAAGATTCAAAGGGTATTTTGTGGATGCACACTCCTAAATCCATCGCTCATGAGCCCTCACTACTTCAATTATCTCTAATAGTCAGCCAGGAGAAATAATCTGCTCAAAGCAAAGGTAGTACAAAGATGGCATAGTAAGAAAAGTAGATGCAAAATATTGCCCCCCATAAACCTGGGGGATGTGGAAGAAAACAAGCAATTATTAGGCACCTACTATATGCCAGAAACTGTGCTAAGTACTTTAAAAATATTATCCCATTTGATCTTCACCCTTTGATGTAGGTGCTATTGTCATTATACATACATTTAAAGAAAGTGAGGCAGACAGGGGTTGTGACTTGCCCAAGGTCACACAGCCAGTAATGGTCTGAGACTGAATTTGAACTCATGAAAGTGAGTCTTACTGATTCCAAACCCAGTGTTCTATTCACTGTGCCACCTAGTTGCCCCTAGGGAATCAATATTAATCAATAAATAAACATTTATTAAGCACCTTCTCTGTGCTAAGAAATGGAAATACAAAAAGAGGCAAAAGACAGTCCCAGACTTGGGCAATCCCCTGAAGGACAGCCCTGTGACCCTGCATATAGTATACGTGAGGGAGATAGGACTCCTTAGTGGGAGAAAGAGAGAGAGACAGAGACAGAGACAAAGATTTAGAACGATGTATGGGAATCCCAAGAGCTATACACATAGGAAGAAGCAAGTCAATCAATGAGAACTTATTAAGCACTTACTATGTGCCAGCGACTGTACTAAGGGCTAAAGACATAAAGAAAGACAAAACAAATTTCTTGCCTGGGTCATCGACATATCCCTTGATTCCTCATGCCTGAACTCCTAAGATTTATAATAGTGTGTAAGGCCATCTTCTCTTTGATTGATCTGAGTTTTCAAAGCACTTCTCTGACTAGAGCCCTTTGAAAGATAGTAAGTATTAAAAAAAATTATTAACCTTTTTAGATTTGACTTTTTATAAAAAGTTATTAATGTATTGTCTTCATTGTGAGTTGTGACAATCTTATTTGCCAGTAAATTTTTTTATACCAATGTTAAAGAATTCATTAACTATAATCCCTTTCTAGTTTAGACACTAAGACAAATTAGACATAAGACAAATCATTCTTTATTCAAGTAGCTTCAGGGGATAAGCCAGATCACAGGTACATTAAGGGGCACCACAGCCAAGTTCTTACCGTAGCTGAACCAGACTTGCTAATTTTTTTAGTTTCTACCACAGGATTGAGTAGGCAAAAAGACAAATGAAGTTAATACAATGTTGAAAGATAAACAATGCTCCTACAGAGCCAGATAAGTGGGATACAGTAGCTGAGTTGTGATTGGACTACACTGGAGAAAAAAGGGAAAGTAACATTAACAGGAAAGAGGCAGTGTTGCACAGTTGATAACAAGTTAGCCTAAGAGGCAGGAAGACCTCTGACACACAGTGCCTGTGACCTTGGGCAAGTCATAACCTCTCAGTGGCCCAAGCAAGTTTCTAAAGATCAAAAAGTACATAATGCATCTACATTGTTTTTGTTGTTATTCAGTCATTTCAGTCCTGTCCAACTCTTCATGACCCCATTTGGAGTTTTATTGACAAAGGTACTGGAGTGATTTACCATTTCCTTCTCCAGCTCATTTTATAGATGAGGAAACTGAGGCAAACAGCTTTAAGTGTCTTACCCAAGGTCACACAATTAGTAAATATCTGAGTTCAGATGTGAACTTAGGTCTTCCTGACTCTAGGCCAAGTGCTCTATCCGCTGTTCCTTCTGCATTGTTAGTAGCTGTCTGTTTTTCATAAGTGGCTCTGCTTGATTTACACTTCAAGGGGCATCATGACCCCTACCCACCCTTTTCAGCCTCCTTTTGTGTGTTGTGTTCCCCCAATAAATTGTAAGCTTCTTGAAAGCAGGGCTCATCTTTCTTTTTCTTATTTGTATCTCCAGTTTAGAACAGTGCCTGGCACATAGTAGACACTTAATAATGTTCATTAAACTGAATATAATTGAAGTAAGGCCATACCTATTACATAGAACATTATCTATGTTCTATCATATTTTTTAATACTTCCCAATTACATTTAGTCTAGATTAGAGGCAGTTAGTAGTGTGGTTGTCTGGGCCAGTGGGCAAGGTTTTTGATACCTCTCCACTACACCAATGAAATAAAGGTCATATATATTTTTTTTTGTGAGGCAATTGGGGTTAAGTGACTTGCCCAAGGTCACACAGCTAGTACATGTCAAGTGTTTGGTCTGAGGCTGGATTTGAACTCAGGTCCTCCTGACTTCAGTGCCGGTGCTCTATCCACTGCACCACCTAGCTGCCCCTCATATTTTCTTAATGGTCACAGAAATTTTAGATATGCTATTCTGCCTAGTATCAAAAGAGTTTTCCATGGGAAAGACAAATTACTGAAGTATTTTGCTGCAATTATAAACTCTAGAAGTATAATGAAAACAAATGGGGCTATAGTCCTGTTTATAAGCCAAGTAGGGATGTAATATGTACAAAGTGTTCTTTCTCTCTCTCCTTCACTGGAGCTTGATTGACACATTTTCAGTTTGCACAGATGTGTTGCACTGAGTCAACATACTAGAAGATTGAGAGGTTCCAACCTTCGATTAAAATAACAGCATTGGCCAGTTATAAAAGAGACAGCTATGTACTAGTCAGGTAGATTAAATGTGAATTGTTTCTTGTGCCACCCAGTGCTCCCCCTCAATCCCAATTTACCTCTGAGGTCATCCAAGAACTGACTATATTGGTTGTGGGGAAGAACCAATTTTACACATAAGTCCAGGATTTATAAAACCATACAGATATTGATGATTTCTTTTCTCCAAGTTGCAAAAATCCAGTTTACATCTGTTCCTAAGCCATATAAGATACACAGATATCATGTCCTACTCCAAAATAAGCTGGACCCAGAAATAATTGCCTTAGCTCCCTACCCAAAATCTTGCTTCTATTGCCTTCAAACAAACCTAGACAATATTGCTGCTAATAAAGTTGTGGTCTGGAATGGTTTGAAGAAAAGTTACTTTCTATTTCTTTGAAGCCTGTGAATCACCAGCACTTGTGTATACATAATATTGGTCAGTGAATAGGGCAGGTAAAACTAAGAAGGGATTATGGAAGAAACTCAGACATAAGGGGGAACTAAGTAATTCCCTAGAGCAGTGGTGTCAAAATCAAGTAGAAACTTGAGCCATTAAACCAGAAGGATCCCTGCAGGTAACATATCCACTTAGAAAACCATATACTAACATTATTTGTACTTTTATGTATTTTTTAATTATTTACCAATTACATTTTAATCTGGTTGCAGCTATATCCAGGAGTGTTGTGGCCACAGTAAAGCCTGTGACTGTTTGACACCTCTGCTGTAGAGAATTCTTGAATTGGAATAGAGGTAAGACCAAATGAACTCAAGATGGTATGAGAAGTGCATATAAGGGAACCAGGAAGATCTGAAACTTGGGTTTGGAGAGTAGAAGGATAGGGATTACTAACAGCAAAATCATTCAGCTAAATGGTGGCAATAGCAGTTTAATTGATATACCATCTTCTGGCAAATAAGAAAGAAGAGTCATGGAGGGACCAGTAAGTATAGACAACTACCACTTGAGACTATGGGAACTACTAGCTCTGCCCTGGGGCAATGAAGTAATAAAACATATTTTAATCTACTCAAATTCCTCATGCCCCATTTATACCTCCCTTCAAAGGGGTTATTTTAGGAGGCCATACACTTATTCAGCAGCTGAGTGGTATGGTGGATAGAGTGCCAAACCTGGAGTCAGGAAGACTCATCTTCCTGAGTTCAAATCTGGCCTCAGACACTTACTAGCTGCATGACCCTGGGCAAGTCACTTAACTCTGTTTACTTCAGTTTCCTCATCTGTAAAATGAACTGGAGAAGTAAATGGCAAACCTCTCCAGTATCTTTGCCAAGAAAACACCCAATGAGGTCATGAAGAGACACCACTGAAATGACTGAAAAACAAATGCTTATTCAAGATATGCTGACATTGTACAAAAACTTTTTAGAGTTCCTTTTTTGGAATTGTCTTTAGGACCAAGGATATATGTGTGTGTGTGTATGCATATATGTATATCTATGTGTATATATGTATATGTGTGTGTGTGTGTGTGTGTGTATGGTGGAGAGAAAGACACATGCTTGGAAACTTGATCTGTTTTGCTTTGGTTTTTTTTTTTCAAATGGACCAAAATAATTTGGAGCCAAGGCTGGTGAATCATTAAGGTAACCATAATGGTCCTGGTAATGCCAGACAAAACAAACAAACAAAAATAATACTAGTAAGGGAAAGAAATACCAGAACTTTAAGCCCACCAATGTCTCACCACCACAAGTTGGTGACATGGCTACCATTCTAAAGGTACCTAGGTAGTACAATGAACACTGGGCCTGAAGTCAGGAAGACAAGTTATATGCATCCTCATTTACTAGCTGTGTGACCCTGGGCAAGTCACTCAACCTCAGTTTGCCTCAATTTCCTCAGCTTTAAAATGAGGATGATTATAGCACCCACCTCCCAGGGTTGTTGTGAGGATCAAATGAGATAACTGTGGGTGTGGATGGGAGTAGGGAGATTGAGCAAGAGCTCTCTGATCAGTTTAATATTCCCCTCAACTCTCTTGAAGAAATTACAGGATATAAGGGACAGGGAACTCAGACAATGTACTGTTCCCCACCCTCCTTCAGACTTTGAGTGCTTGTATTCCAAAGAGCGTGAAAACCCTTGTAGCTCATGTAATCCAAGATTGTAAAGGGAGAAGATGATTCAAAGCTTGTAAATAAGTATTTATACTTTTTTCCTTCTTTAGGAGATATGAAAATATTTCTCCACCAATTTGTTGAATTTATAGAGTATGCTACCATTGAACATCTAAAGGATAATAGGATCTTGCTTTGAAACTAGGAGGGACTTTAGTAGTCTAGTCTATAGGCTACAATAAAAAGACTTCAACTGAGGCTAGAATTAACCAAGTCACTCTTATGAAGCCAAGGAACATCATTAATACTTAAGATATATTTGTCTGGCAAACCCAAAGTACAATGAAATTACACAAATTGATAAATACAAGTCATGATAAACCTAGAAAGAAAGGGAAAAAAATATATTATGATATCTACCCTTTGAACAAAGGTTCTAGAGGAAGGAAAATTCAGTTATAAGAAAAACATGCAGTAAATTTTATCCCTCCTAAACCAACAATTACACCTTATGGCTTTACTCTAAACTTCAGGGACTCTTCAAACAAAATCCAGTTTATCCTTCCAAGACCCATCTAATTCATCTTTATTAATCATCTTTCATACGCTAGGCACTGTGTTTGGTACTGGAGATACAAAGCAAAAAACAAAAAAAACAAAAAAAAATAAACAAAAAAAAATCCACAGTCCCTATCCTCAAGAGTTTATATTCTATTCTTACTTGTACAGTTGTTATACCATTACACCATTATAATGTATATATGTATACACACATGTATATTTAAGTATGTATGTGTGTGTATTTGTGTGTGTGTGTGTGTGTGTGTGTGTGTGTGTTGGGTTCATCTTCTATCTCTGAGAACCAAATAATATATCTTTCCCACACCCAAATCATGCTCTAGCTAGGTAAAATGCCACTTGGCCATGGTTTATTTCATTGTTCTCAGTACCAGTGCTCATATCAGTAAATGTTCAAACTCCCAAGAACAAGATATCATTTGCAAGAGTTACTAGTTCTTAATCCAACAATTCTGGAGAGTGATTTGGAACTATGTCCAAAGGGCTATAAAACTGCATACAGAGCAATACCACTTCCAGATCTGTATCCCAAAGAGATCATAAAAACAAGAAAAGGACCCACATGTACAAAAATATTTGTAGCAGCTCTTTTTGTGGTGGCAAAGAATTGGAAATTGAGGGGATGTCCATCAATTGGGTTACAGCTGAACAAGTTGTGGTATATGAATGCAATGGAATACTATTGTGCTATAAGAAATGATGAGCAAGCAGACTTCAGAAAAACCTGGAAAGATTTATGTGATCTGATGCTGAGTGAAATGAGCAGAACCAGGAGAACATTGTACACAGTAACAACCACATTGTGCAATGACTGACTTTGATAGACTTAGCTCTTCTCAGCAATGCAAGGATCTAAGACAACTCCAAAAGACAATGGGAAATGTTATCTATATCCAGAGAAAGAACTTTGGAGTCTGAATACAGATGGAAGCATACTATTTCCTCTCCTTTTCTTTTGTTGTTTTGTTTCATTACTCTTTCTAGTGGTTCATCCCATTAGTTCTAATTCTTCTTTACATCATGGCTAATGTGATAATATGTTTAATATGAAGACATAAGTAAAGCCTATATCACATTGCATGCCATCTTGGGAAGAGGGGAAAAGAGGGAAGGGGAGAAAACTTAAAACTCAAAATCTTATGGAAGTGAATGTTGAAAACTAAAAAATTAATAAATTAATTAAAATGTAAAGAGACTTTGCTTTCAAACACTAGTCTAAAGCCAGAACATCCACATCAACCAATGCGATAGACAGCCAATATCAGAGCCAATATCAATATCTCTCCTTTTCTCACTCCCAATGAAGGAAAAACATATCTTTATACTAATAAGAATCAATGACTATATTGTCTTCTCTGTTCTAAAAGCTTAGGTCTGATCATGTAATTTTCCATTTCAACTCCAATGGTGCCCTATTAACTCTAGCATCTAATATAAACTCTTCTGCCCAGCATTGAAAGCTCTTCACAATTAATCCCTTTCCTAACTCCAGTTTCACAATACATTTGTTCCCTCTATTCACTCTTGGAATATTTGATTTTTTCCAAGGGTGTCACTATGTGTCTGATCTCTGTGCCTTTGTATTGTCTATCTGTCATAGTATGGATGCTCTCCCTCCTAACCTCAACCTCTTAGAATCCTTGGTTTGCATTAAGACTCAGCTTGAGCTGAACCTCCTGTAGGAAGCCTTTTCAGTCTCTCAAGCTTCTCCTGCCTTCCCTTCTTAGGTTACTTAAGACTCTATGGGTCTTTCATATACTGATTGCACATAATTTTTCCCTCTTATGATCATTTAAACTTCTTGAAAGCAAGGACAGTTTTTGGTTTTGTTTTCTCTTGGTATCCCTAGCATTTAACATAGTGTCTTGTATATGGAAGGCTTTTGATATATACTTGTTGATTAATGGCCTTCATGCAGCTGAATAAGTTAAGGTCTATCTATAGTTGTCTTTTTGCTATTAACTGCTTGGCATAGTAGATAGAGTGCTACCTTTGGATTCAGGAAGACCTGAGTTCAAACCCTCAATCAGGCACTTACTAGCTGTGTAATACTGAAGTCGTTTAACTTATCTTAGCCTATTTCCTCATCAGCAAACTGGGGCTGGTAACAGCACCTAATTCACGGAGCTGTTGGGAGGAACAAATGATATGCAGAGTGTTTTGCAAACTATAAAGCACTGCATAGATGTTAGTTTTTTACTATTATCATAGGTGCTAATTAGCAACAAATGACAAAAATCTCTCACTAATGGCTTCTGCTACCTTGTTTATATCCTTAGCACTTTCTTAAGAGAAAACTTACAACATGATGGAGGGGGAAAAAGATACAGTAGAATTCCAGAAAGTCCTCAAAAAGAAAAAAAAAACACTTCAGATAACTGGGTGTCAGCTGTTTATATTTTACATGCTTTATGAAAATTTCAAGGTAAAAGGAGAGAGAATAATTCCAGGTGTAAGGGTAAGAATGAGCTTAAATATTTTTTCTTTCCGACTTCAGAGAAGGAGTTGGAGAATAATCTACAAAAGTTAATAGAAATGAACTAGTATAAGTACAGTATCTGGCCTAGTTGATTTTTCTCTTAGGATAGAAGGAAAATATTTCATGCCTGGAAGAATTCAAAATTTGTCAAAGTCTCACAGCTGCATGAATCAAAAGAATAGATGAACCTTGTGAGGTGTTTCTGAATGCAGCCTAAGGGCAAGTTTAATCATATAAAGGGGAAGGGGAGTCAGTTGGATAATCAGATGGTATATTGTGACTATTTCAAAGTATAGCATAGAATTTCTAACAGTTTCAAACAATGCTGGCAATACTGATGTGGACCTATTGGGAAAGACCTTGAATGACTGGCCAAGGACTTTAGAGATTATTCTCATGCTTTAGTCGGTTAGTAACAGTTTATTAAATACCTACTATGTGCTAGACATTGTGCTAAGTACTGGGGATACTAAGAAAAGCAAAAGACAGTCCTTGCTCTCAAGAAGCTTACAGTCTAATGGGAAAAACAACATGCAAGCAACTGTTTTGTCAATCAGACAGGATGAGAGGATTACATCCCTTTCTCATCCCCATAGCCAATTATGGTTTCTAACATGGTTTCTAACACAATTATGGCCTCTAATTCTTCAATACCTTCAATACCTTCCCCATTCTTCCCTCTAATATATCTGGCCTTCCATGGCTGCTCCTGGAATTGTCCTCTCAGGACAATTATAACCCATCTTCACCTAGGCACTAAGCTGCTCAAGTAAGATTTCATAACCTTCCTTGCCCCCACCCAGCATTCGCCATCACCACAACAGTGAACTCTGAACTCCCAGGGCATTTGGCTTGTAACACTGATCAACACAAGGATTCACCACAGTTCCAAAGGCCTCAGAATGAAAAATGCTATTCACTTCCAGACAGAGAACTGATGTACTCAGAGTACAGATTGAAGCATATTGTTTATAAATGCAATAAAATTGAATTTAAAAAAAATCTCTGCCCTGTCCAAACTGTCGTCCATTCAACAGCCAAAGTGATTTTCTTAAAGCACAGACCTGTGTTACTCCCTTACTCATTAAAATCGAGTAGGTGCCTATTGACTGTAGCATCAAATTTTTTTTTATCTTTACCCCATCCTTTTGAGATTTCTATTTTGTTTTATAATGTATACAATCATTAGTGCAGTAGTATCTGCTTATCATTTTAAATCAATGTGTATAATATATACACATATAGTAGGAATGCATTCCAAAAATTGTTTACTAATAGGGGTGAGTGATTTTGAAAAAATTGGAGACTGCTAAATCAATTGTAGTTAGACCCATTGACAGAAACTAATTTCACCAAATCCCATGGATTTAATTACTATTTCTATGCTGATGAGTTTCAAATCTACCTTTCCTGACCCAATCTTTTTGCTTACTTTCAGTCTCACATCTCCAATGTGTACTAGACATCTTAAACTCAATATGTTTAATACAGAATTCATTATCTTTTCCCCAAAACTTCCTCCCTTTCCTACTAGTGTAGAGGACAATACCGTCCTCCCAGTCCCTCAAGCTCACAACTTGGGAGTCATCTTGGATTCCCCACTATCTCTCACACATCATATCTGATCTTTGGTCAAGTCCTGTTGACTTAACTTTTGCAATATCCCTCCAATATGCCCCCCCCTTTCTCCTCTGACATTGCCACCACTTTAATTCAGGCCCTCATCACCTCATACATTGATTGCTGCAGTACACTGCTGGCAGGACCACCTGCCTCAAGGTTTTCCCTTCTCTAATCCATTATCCAGAGACTAAAGTGATTTTCCAAATCTGACCATGCCACTCCCCTATTCAATAAATTCCCTTGGCTTCCTATTGTCTCCAGGAGAAAATATATGCTCTAAGATAGTGTTGATGATTAAAAATGAAAAAAGAAAAGAAAAAGAATCATTGAAAGTACTGTGAAATTTCTCAAATGCAATTTAGTCCATTCTTTTTGTTCTAATCAATGCTGGGTCAAATTCATTGTCTATATGTCAAAAAGAGGCATTGAGAAATCAATTAAATGGGCTGTCCACCCAACTACATGTTCTATTATGGCCAATATGCATTCTCCCTTCTCCCCAAGGGCATTACTAATCCAATTTATTTTAAGAAGATGTCATTCAGGTAGCTCTATGAACTTTTCCTGGCTCAGTGTAGTCTTCACAATTTTACCTGCAGAACTTCTGGACAATCTATTAGAAATCTTTCTTCCATTTGGGTTTGCATGGGAAATGTTCAATGACAAAGGCAAAAACCTTTAGCAAACAAGCATCTGTTTTTATATGACTCACTTGAAATTGCTAATCAGTGGGTATTTGATCAAATTTACCTCTGTGGTTATCTCTAACTAGGAAAATTGTATGATTTTAAAATATTCATAAAAGACAAAACCTTTTTTGGTAAATATGTAGCTGGATATTTTATTTTCTAAATCTGTCATTCAACTGTGTAACCATGAATATGTAATAGGCTCTAGATAATTACCTAATAATAATTAACATGTACAGTGCTTTAAGGTTTGCAAAGAGTTTTACATATGTTATCAAATTGAGTCCTTGCACACCCCTGTGAATGATAAAGTGTTATCATCTACATTGTATAGATGAGGAAACAGGAATCTAAAAGAGGTTTCAGTGATGTTCATGGTCACACAAGTTGGAAGTGTCTGAGGCAGGATATGAGCTCAAGTCTTCTTGACTACAAGTCCAACACTATCCATTGTACCACCAGGAACAATTTCTGAATTATTTCTGAAAGTTTGTCTGTTTTCTTCTCATAAATTTTGCTAGTCTGCTTTGTGTGTGTGTGTGTGTCTGTATTGTGTGTGTATTTTATCAAGAATTTCTTAAGATGATTTATAAAGAATTTTCCATATCAATTTGGTATATAGGTCACTATTTAATGATATCTCCTTGACTTTTTTTAATAACGCAATTGATTATTTTAGAATCTTCCTTGCTAAGATTTTGAAGAAAGAAAGAGTTACTTCTAAATATCCTTTAAATTGTTCCACCTTCATTGCAGGTTTTTTTTCTTTATATATTTATCTAAGTCCATTTCCTCTTTCTGACTTAATCTTCTTAAGTGTCATTTCTGCTTTCTCATATAACACGTTGGGCACTATAGTAACAGAGTGCAAAGCTAGAATTCCATATCACTGATGACAGGAATAGATCATTGGAGAAATTCTAGCAAATTTGCTCTGTATCACTTTTATCTGCTGTCCCCTTTCTAGTGTCTTCCATAAATTCAGAATGATCTAGCTTAGTTGTGTCTCACATCAAGCTTCTTGTAGACTTTTTTTCTACTGGACTATTTTTTTTTTATTTGACCTTCATAGAACCTCACAGAGTTTGCATTCTACTAGCATTGCCTTCAAAAATCCATGATCACCTCCATGCTGTAGTAAGGCATCAATATAGGATGCCTGGGAAAAAATATAGGAGAATAAAAATAGGGAAAAAAGACTCTTCCATAATACTTTGGAAGGGAGATCATAGAGTAAAGCCATACTTTCCTTAATTGTGCTATTTCTGCTTGGCAAAGAGATCAAGTGTATGCTGAATGAGGTAGTGTGGGGACTCTTTTTGCCTCCTTATCATATATGATGCAAAAAAAGCCACCTTTCTTTACTAAATAATGCTCACTATAGTGAGTGCCTTTACCTTTATTATTTTTTTTTCATTTCATAGAGTCAAAAGTATATTGTTGAAGTTGTTAAAATTGCATATAATAATTTATTAACTTTGGTAATCTAGCTAGCCAATTTTCTGATGCTTCAAGGCAAATACCTCATTGTACAATTATTCCTACTTTAATAATGAGTGATTTTCTGTCAAAATAGAGTTTGTTTTTTTGGGGATGCTGGGAAGTAGTAGAAATGAGTAACAGACATCCTTGTTTCAGAAAGTATATATGACAAATAGCTATGAGGCTGCTAAGTAGTCTACAAACATTTGAACTCTCATTTCCTAATTTAGAACCATATGATCATAGAATAGTAAATCTAAAGATAAAAAGGAACCTCAGAGGCCAACTAATTAAACTCTCTCATTTCACAGATGACAAACTGAGGCTCAAAGACATTAAGTGACTTGCCCAAGGACCCAGTGGTAGTGTCAGAGGCAGGATTTGAAGCCATGCTCCTTTACTCCAGATTCAGGACACTTTCCCTTTACCATGCTGCTTCATCATATTTCACAATTTTTTTTTTAACTATACACTTATTCCTATCTTGCAATGAAGTCATGGAGTATCAGGTAAATTTCGAACTGATTTGGAAAATTTTATCTAGTTCTTCCTAGAATTTCTCTGCCATTTCATTCTCTTTAACAAACGTTGGCACATATTTTTGTTGTTGTTCAGTCATTTTTCAATCATGTCTGACATCTCCTATTTGGGGTTTTCTTGGCAAAGATTCTCCAGCTCATTTTTCAGATAAGGAAACTGAAACAAATAAGTTGAATGAATGACTTGCCCAGGGTCACACAACCAGTAGGTATCTGAGGCCAGATGAGTCTTCCTGAATCCAGACCTGGTACTCTATTCACTGCACCACCTAGCTGCCCTGTTGGCACATAAAGCACAAATATATTCATGTCCATGTCCATATCTTTGCTCATCAGGAGAATACTACAAAATGAGATGAATAAAAATTCCATGAAGTGAGGTTTTGTTGCCCTTTGATGCATTATAAAACCAACCCTGCCATTTTTTTATTCCCCTTGTTAGAAGTCTGTACTCTATACTTCCATTTAACTATTACTTCTTTGATTTCTTTGATAGAATGTCAATATGGATGTCATTTATTTTTCCATTAGCATATAGATTATTGATCATTGGCCAAATATCTCACCTTCTAATAAAATTTAAGTCCCTTGAGATCAGGGCCTATTTCATCTTTGCCTTTGTATCACCAGTGCCTAACACAGTGTACGTGAGTGTATGGGGCATTCAGACTTCTGATATGAGAGCTTGCAGAACTCTTTTCAGATGCTCATCCACCTTTGGTATACATATGATTCACTCAAGTCTTGCCTGTGGCTCCAAGAAGCTATAGCATGTGCAGCAGCCACACCCCAATAAACTGTCTCTGCAGACAGGCTAAATCAAGTTGAGGGTGAAAAATGGGCTACAAACCCCTTAGTGAGTTAAGGACGTATCTATGCCAAGCACATGAAGACTTCTCCTGGTAGAAGGCATAGATGAGAACAATTTGTCCCAAGGGCCATGAAGGTGGCTAAAGTAGGAGCTGTGGAGAGCATAGAGTTCGGTCAGATATCAAAGACACCATGGTCATTCACTGCATCTCAGGGCATCCCCAGTTATCCTGACTTTTTGTCTTGCCACTGAAATATTGAGCAAGGCTGATGACTTTGTGCAACTCTGACTCACTTAAATCCAATTCACTAGCAAGTCAAGACATCACTCAGTGATGTCACTGGTCCTCTTTAAAATGAGGGACAAATAACAACAACAAACAGAATCACTTCATTTTATTCTTAACAATCTGAATTCTCTTTCTGAATTACCATCCTTGTCCTCTCTACTATACAAATTTATCTCTTCTGTTCTGTTCCCTTTTTTTTTTCACTCTCTATAATCTCTTTTGGTGATCTTATCAGCTCCCATGTTCAACTATTATCACTATACAGATGATTCTCATATTTATATATCCAGCCCCAGTCTCTGTTTTGATCTCTAGTGCCACCTTACCATGTTCAACTTCATGTCCTATAGACATTTCAAACCCAACATGTACAAAACAGAATTCAAAACTCAACCCAAAAAACTCTTCTCTTCCTAGCTTCTCTCTTTCTGTTGAGGTCACATCATTCTTGCACTCACCTATGATTCAGAAGTTTAGAGTCATCCTCAAATCTCCCCTCTTCCTCAACCCATGGCAATCATTTGCCAAATATTTTTATTCAACCTCCATCGTATATTTCACATTAGTTCCCTTCTCTCCACTCACGCAGAAATCAACTTGGTTCAGATCCTCATCATGTCCCACCTGTACTCTTGCAATGGTCTCCAAATTGACTTGCTTATATCCAGGCTCCCCTATCTCCAATTCAGTTTCCATATAGGTGCCAAATTTATATTCCAAAAGAATGGGTTTGAAAATATTATACCACTGCTCAAGAAACGTCGATGACTCTCTCTTGCTTCCAGGATAAAATACACAAGCCTCTGTTTGGTTTTTAAAGGTCTTTACAATCTAATTCCAGCCTAGTAATCCAGGCTGCACATATACTCTAAACATATACTCCACATTACACCCAAACTGGACAACTTATTGTTCCCCATACATAACATTTCTTCCAAGCTTAGGTCAGGTGCACATATACATATATACATATGTGTGTGTGTGTATATATATATATATAATATATATATATACACACATATATGTACATATATGTGTGTATGCATATATAAATATACATATATACATATATATTTATATTCTTTATCCCAAATAAAATTGAGGTAAGGACTATTTAGATATTTTTGTCTTCATATTTTTAGTGTGAAGTTTTAAAAAAAAATTACTTGTTGAATGGATGAATGAATAAGTAGATAAATGACAGAAAAATGGATAGATGAATAAATAAATAAATTAAAATGTGAACCCTATAGGCCTGAAAGATAGATCGATGTGTGATACGAGAAATAGACTTAGTCATTGAGTTTAAAGTACTTCTATTTTCAATTGCAAATACAACAATGACATTCTAATATGTTGATAGTGCATTGATGTTCTAATGCAATTTCTCTCTTTTTTGTCCCATGAACTGGAACTGATGCAAGACTGCTCACAGGCTTTGAAGATGAAACAGAGAGATCCTTGAAGAGACATAGTGGTGACTGGGGTTGTTTTTGTTTCCTTATTGATGTTAGCATTAGATTTGTTATAGTGTGGTGAAACCACACGAGTCTCAGCTTTTAGGTACACTTAAGTAACACCTGAGGGTTAAGAGTGCAGAGAGCAAGTGCTTGAATAAACCCTGAGTTCCAGAGCCCAGAAGACCAACTCTTGAAGCTTTGGGGAGTGATAATATGTTGTTGTATCCTCATGCTTTGGTGTCAATAAGAATCACCAGGAGCTTCCACAGTACTACCAGATATCAGTGAAGATTATCACTCTTGGTCACACTAAATATATACAGCACCTCTCCTTGGAGAGGCAGGGAATCTAAAAATAATCTAAAATCTCATATCTATTCCTGAACTGTGAGGAGAGAGGAGAAAGAGAGCTTGTCTCCAGCCTAAAGAAGTTTCTGTTTTTAGAAGGTGTTGGGTCTGGAGCTCAGACAGAATGTACTTTTGGTTATATAGGAGTAGTGCTTCTGAGCTGTGGAAGTGATTGACATATACACCTCTGGTCAAGAAGTCAGTCAATAGGGGGCCAATTCCATGGCTAATTGACAGCCAGTATACACCCAAGTGGTATAGATAGCTTTAGAAGACAAAGCTAGTTTTATACCTCTTCAGCATCACCTAATGGTCACATGTCAAATTAAAATGTGTTTAAATGATGCTGTCATAGAGTAAAATATATTTATTTAAGTATACATTCTGAACCACAGTTACATCAGCTTTATGCTGTGAGGTTTTGTTTTTTTTTTTCATTTTCCTTTAAAATATTAACTACCTTGAATCTGGGATTTGGGGTCTTATTTAACCTTTTTGATATCTATGTAAAGAAAAAAAATCCTGGAGTTGAATGATTGAGTCCCTTATGAGACCCAATGCTTATCTGAAAATGCATTTATTTGCCCATCACAGGTAAGACATGGCAGGCCTAAATGAGGGGAGAAAACTATATTGTATACTAATTCAAAACCTGAGGATTTAGGATAACTTTCATATACTGAGCCCAGTTAGTCTATGATCAATTGGGGATTAACTAAATTATAAGCAAATCTGCATAAGATTCCAAAATTTTTTTAAATCTGATGACAATGAAAATTTAACCAAACTTCCAACAAGCATATCAAATGCTTAATGACTGGAGTCATTTCTCTTAAAATCTTAAAAAAAAAAAAAGAATAAGAGATAGATATCAAACCGTATGGATTGATTGAAGTTAGGGATTTAGTATATTTTTTATTAAATGATCATATCACCAACAAACTGAATTTTATCCATCCTTAACCTAAATTAAATGCTATGAAAAAGTAATTACTCTGCACATTATCCACTATTAAACTGACATCTGTATCCAATTATCTCTGTATGGCTATAGAAAAAAATACCTTTTCTAAGAATGGCTAAACTTGGCTAAATTTTGGTTTGTGTCACTAGTTCTTAAGAATTTCATAATTTTAACTTCTAATCTTTTGCTCTGAACCTTTAATAGTAAAAGTATAACAGATGTGTGTGGAGAAACACATAGGATGGGATTCATTATATTGCAAACTTATCCATTATAACTTAAGCCTGCCTTATGACCTACAACAGTCAGTGGCCTGACTGTAATAGTAGCTATGACACTGCAGGAATTTTCAACATTAGACCATTTTTTGTGAGCTGTGCCAGCCTGTCACTACTCATAGAAAATTATGTGTTTCATTTAATAAGACTTTTTAAAACATTTAAATTACTCATTTGCTGTCTTTCCCCAATAGACACCAATGCCCACTTCTGAAATTACATCAGGGATGGGGAACGTGGTTGTCGTTGGGGTTTGCTTGTTTTCTCCATCACT
Source organism: Vombatus ursinus (assembly GCF_900497805.2). Lineage (NCBI taxonomy): Eukaryota > Metazoa > Chordata > Mammalia > Diprotodontia > Vombatidae > Vombatus > Vombatus ursinus. The sequence continues at coordinate 16,086,432 of NW_020954585.1, forward strand.
GGACCATAGAGAAATCCCATCTGCTGCTGGGTGTTATTTATGAAAAAATTTACTAAATTATTTAATGCCTTCCACCTTTAAAGAACTAATATTAATTCTTTAATTAGCATTCTGCAGTGATTAATTGAATGTTTACAAATCAATTAAAAGATTCTTACCTTTTGTCAGTTCAGTAACTTCAAAGAAGTCTCTTTGAAAATGCCCAAAACTTCACAATTCAATTCATCTTCACTTTGAACACTATGTTATAAGTATAGTACAGTTGTTTCCTTGGTATTCTGTGATGTTGAAAGGCTGTTTAACTGAGTGGATATAAGCACAGCCCACCTAATGTTGTTAAATGGATCTACAGAAGCATGACATTAGGCCAAACAACATCACAGCGGGGCAATTAGCTGCAGAGGAACAATGCTTACATGAAATCAGCATTCAGTGATAAGAAGATTGATACTTAGAAGAATTAATGCTGCTGGGGTTCAAGAACTAGCCCAGTTTGCTATTGACAATCTGACTTACAACTCTAGTGATCAGGTTAGAAGGAGAGTTTCCAGTGGGCTTGGTTATAATATATTAATAACATGAAACAACATGGGGGCAATTTTATGCAGAGTATTCCTGTTTTACAAACTAAGAATCTTAGCATTCTTTGATCTAATATTCTCCTTAGTATGACTGGATACAAGAGTTCTGGGACAGGAATGGGGATGAGAATTTCCAGACAAATGATGACAAAATCTCATTTTAGGAAAAGAAGAAATTATTTAATGCAGTGAAAAGAATGCTGATGAGGAAATTGAGAGAACTGGGTTCTCATCCCACTGTTGCCAATAATTTGCTTGGTGATCTTGAGAAAGTCATTTCCTCTCAATGGACCATCTACAATGGGACTGAACTAGACCAGGGATTCTTAATCTCTTTTATGTGTCATAATTGTCTTTGTCAGTCTAGCAAAGTATGATCCCTTCTCATAGGAATATTTTAAGTGTATTGAATAAAATATAGAGGATTCCAAATGATAATAATCATATTGAAATAGTTATCTATGTATCTGTACACACATAAGTCACTTAAGACTTGCCTTAGTTTCCTTATATATAAAATGGAAATCACAAGAACACCTACCTTCCAGAGTTGTCATAAGGATAAAATGAGCTATTTGTAAAGTGATTTGCAAAACTTAATGTACTTTTATAAGTGGTAGCTATTATTAGGCTGTTACCTGGTGCTGGCCTTTTATGGTTATTCATGTACTAGACTTCATTTTCCTGTCTTTGTGTTTTGGACTGCCTATACTCTCTTGTCTGAAATGTACTCCTCACCTCTTCCTCTTTTAATCCCTAGTTTCATGAAAGTCTCAGCTCAAGATCTAACCTCTGCGTGAGATCTTTTCTGATCCCTCCTATCTGCTAGTACATTTTCTCACAGAAATGTGCTTGAAGTTATTTTTAATATTTTTATTTTAATATTTATATATTATATGTAATTATATGTAGTATATTTACATATCTACATGTATATTTTTCTTTTTGTTGTAGAGACATTATATATATATATATGTATATATGTAGGTGTAGATGTAGATATCTCTACATAGGGTTATGCATTCTATTTCTTTAGGTCAAGAACTGTTTTATTTCTTTATTTGTATCTCCAATGATTTGAATATAAAAGGACCATAATAAGTATTTCTTGATTGACTGATTTTTAATTCATACAAGAGAAGGCTTAAGACTCCCAAGACAGTGAGCATAGGAGCATGGGATGAGAAGAAAAGAATACATTTGAATCATTATTATCAATAAAATCAAATTTCTGGAGGAAACAGTCTACTTCATGACTCAACCAGTGAAGGGTTGTTCAGGCAATGATTGAGATGATCTCTGAACCATTAATAGGAGGAGGAAGAGTAGCCTACCTGATTAAGAGACAAAGTTATGGAACACTTGGGTCATGCCATAGACTATTACTACCCAGAAATGTGAATAAGGACCAAATGTTTTACAGGGAAGAATGAAGTCTCTCAGGCATATTAGACTGGTTTCCCACTTCTGATGACGCAGACATTTAGATGTCCCATGAACAAGAAGCAGCGATAGTTCAAGGTTTAGAAGATTCCAGAAAAGGGAGAGAATGCAATAAGCAGAGGGTGGCTTATCTGGAGTAGAAAAGATCTAGTCTCCCTTGGCAGGCTGAGGAGATGGAGAAGTTCTCATGTTGTTTTGTTTACTCCGAATCAACCTTTTTCCAGAAATGTGTTGAATTTCCAAAGGGCTTCCTTGAAACTAGGCAGCATGGCACAAAGGAAAGAGTACTGAATTGGGGAATCAGAATCCTGAGGTTAAGATCCCCACCCTGCTACTTATCAGTTGTATGCATTTGCATGAGGCATTTTACCCCTCTAGCCCTTAATTTCCTCATCAGTAAAATGAGGGAATTGGTCTATATGAACTCTCAAATGCCTTTCATCTTTAGACCTATGATTCTATTATCCCAAGCAAGAGATAGTTCCATACACAAGTCAAGAATCAGCTTTCACAAAACTCCCATTTCTTTTAAGGAATCACAAAATTGTTATTCCAATAATAGTAACACATTGGAAAGAAATAATCATAGGGGTTTTCAGAGATACATGGGGTTGACATCATATAGTACATAGCACATTGACAACTATGAGATTTTGGTATAGTAATTATGATAATAGTCATGAAATCTCCCTTTCCTTGTTTCTCCATCAATATAATCCTAAATGTTAGGAACTTACCTGGTAGGAAGACAAAATGCTAAGAAGTAGAAGTAAATGGGATCATAGATTTGGAACTAAAAGGAACTTCAGAAGTTATATCATCCAATGCTTTTATTTTATATATTAGGACATTGAGTCCAAGAGATGTAAAATGCATGTAGCAATGTTATACAAGTGATGAGTGCAGAGTTGGAATTTGAACCCAAATCTGCTGAATACAGATACAACCTTTTTTCACTGTGTAATGATATTTCCTAAAAGTTGTAAAAGGATCTCATTTCTCAGAATTGAAGAGCATATTTGGAGAAAGCCATTTTCAAAAGTACAAAATACCTTAGGGTCCCCTTGCAAAAATCAAGAAAAGGAATGAGAAGTCTAAGTGGGTGATAGAACAATGGAAATCAAATCATAAATTTTGAGCTGGAAGGGACTTGGAGGTTACTCAGTCCAGCCCCCACATTATGCAGATGATAAACCTCAGGTCCAGAGAGGTTACCCAAGGTCACACAGGTAATAAATAACAGTGACAGTTTTTAAAACCAGATCCTTTAAACTTTACGTCATAAATATAGTCACTACTACTCACTATAGGGACAGCTAAGTGGCACAGTAGATAAAGCACTGGGCCTAGAATCAGGAAGACCTGAGTTCAAATCCAGCCTCAGATGCTAACTGAATGACCCTGGACAAGTCATTTAATCCTTTTTGCTTCAGTTTCCTCATTGGTAAAATGTGCTGGAGAAAAAAAAATGGCAAACTACTTCAGTATCTTGCCAAGAAAACCCCAAATGGGGTCACAGTCAGACATGACTGAAAAATGACTGAACAACAAACAAACAACTACTTACTATAGAAAGTTATAGTATTACCTTCTAAGTGACATACTTACTATGAATTTATCAAATTCATGTTAAACTTTAATCAAATGCAGATTATAACAAAGAATGCTGGATTTAAAATCAAAGGATTTGGTTTCGAAAATCCTATAGGCCATATGACTGGGAGTTATGGATAGCAAGATTAGAATGGGAAATTAGGCCAAGGTTGTGAAGGGTTTTGAAAGTCAAACAGGAGTGGGGAGGTGGCTATATTTGATCTTAAAGATAACAGGGACACAATTAAGTAGGTGAGTGACATCATCAGATCCTATGCTTTAGGAAAATTACTTTGTCAAATATATGGAGCATACTTTGGAATGGGGAGATATTTGAGGCAGGGAGACCAATTAAGAGGTCATTGTAAAAGTACACAAAAGTGGTGAAGAAGACCTGAATTAGCGTGGTGATCATATGAATAGAGAAAAAGGGATAGATATGAGAGACATTGTAGAGGGAGAAATGAAAAGATTTGAGAACTAGTAACATATGTGGAGAGTAGAGTAAATGATTGAATATAAAACCAAGATAGTGAATCTAGATAATGATGCCCTTGACAGATATAGGGAAGTTCAGAAGAGAAGAGGATCTGAGGGAAAGATAATGATTTCTGATGTAGGTATATAGTGTATTTGATACACCCATAAGTCATTCACTTAGAGGCATCTAATGGGCAATTAGAGCTCAAGAGAGAAACTAACATGAGATATATAGATGTAGAAGTTATATGCATAGTGATTATCAATTCATGAAGAAAATCAGAAAAGATGACAGAGCAGGATGAAGCAATATACCCCAAGTTTTCCTGACAATTACTCCAACAAAGACCTAGAAAGATCACCATACTGAATTATGATCAGGAAAAATCAGAGAGGGAAATTTCTCTAACCCACATCAGTATAAGAAGAAAGATAGAAGTATGTGGGTACTAGGGAATGGATCTAGGCAGGAAGGTGCCTGATTAGAGATTCCCAGCTAAACAATGGAACTGCGGCCTGTAATATAGGGTTAGGCCTGATTCTGTGCAGAGAATAGAAGAGGAGTCAACTGACAACTCTGTCACTCTGACCCCATAGCTGGGTAACAAATCTAGAGATCACTAAGGAGAGAACCTGCTCTTATGGGTGTTGACCTTAAACTGTGTTCAAGGTCAAATAGTGGTGACTGTCCTCTGGCTATGTACTCAGCCCGAATCAGGAAGAGATTAAAGCAAAAAGTGTGTAGTCCTGACCCCTTATTGAAGCTGCAGATTCAGCCTCTAGTCTGGTCTGAGGCCTGCAGCTGAGTAACCAGGCCAGGGTGCTCAGAATGAGGGAAAATCTACATTTCTGTTTTTGCTGAACCTGCAGACCCTTAAAATGAGCTGACAAAGGTTATGGGCAGCAAAAGTTTATTGTTGTGTCACCCAGGCCAAAACCGAGGTGAAGTACTTGCAAAGCTCAATCTGGGAAAAGAACAATCAGACTTCACCCTAGATAAAACTACTTTGAGCTGGCATAAAATTGTCAGATCATAAGCCTGAATTTCCTTCAAGATCCTTGAAGACAGCACTCAATATCTAGAGAAAGTAGAAACAAGACAACAGAAAATATAAATAATGGACAATAAGGCTCAGACATTACCTACAAAAGTACATAAAGCCTGGCCATGATAAAGAGGTATTATGGTTCCAAGAATGCCCAATATACATACTAAAAAGAAGAAGAGAATGATTTCAAAGCATCTAAAAGCAAAGCCTCAAAGGTAAAAACAAAAACAATAACAAAAAAAAACCGCAATGTCAACTAGAGTTTCTGTGAAAAAAATGAAGAAATATAAGAATTTTTTAATGAATTAAGCAAGATTGTTAGAGGAAATAATTAGAAAAGAAATGAGAACTTTGAAGGAAAGACTTGGAGGAAGAATTAATAACTATAATAGCTAAAAGAACAACTTTGTACAAGCATTACAGATATATTGAAAATTAGAATTGACTGAACAGAAGTTAATGAATATGTGAGACAAGAAATATTAAAACAAAGTCAATGCTAAAAAAAAGAAGAAAATGAAAAATATTTCATATACGAAACAACTTATCTGGAAAACAGATCAAGAAGAGATAATTTAAGAATATTAGACTATCCTAAAAGTCATGATAAAAGAGTCCATACAACATATTTCAAGAAATTGAAGGGGGGAACCGAACTGGAGGTCAAAATAAAAATAGAAATAATCTACTCATTACCTTCTGAAAGAGATGCCAAAATGAAAACTCTCAGAAATGCCATAGCCAAGATTCAGAGATTCCAAGTCAAAGAAAAAATAATGTAAGCAAACAGAAGAGTTTGAGTATTGAGGAACCATAGTTAGGATCACATAAAATTTAGCAGCTTGTAATATAGTATTGTTAAAAAAAAAAAGTGAAAGATACATACTTATAACCCAGAATAATGTACCCAGAAAAACTGATTATAATCCTACAATTTATAGGACCTTTAACTAAATAGAGGACTTCTAATCACTGCTGAGGACAAGATTAGAATTGAGTCAAAACTTTCAAACTCAAACACATTTCCTAAAATTAAAAGTTTTTTTCCCAAAACATAGAATTCAGCTAATATTAGCAGGGAAACATTTAACTGAGGAAAATATTTCATTTCCAAAGTTGCCAAAAAGTCACTAAATTATGCATACCCTTTGACATAGAAATACCACTACTGTTACCTTTCCTTATGAAATAAAAGAAAAAAGAAAAGTATTTACTTGTACGCAAATATTTATAGTCATTCCTTTTTTTTTAATGGCTAAGAACTGGAGATTGTGGGGAGGGGAGGGACCAACAACTACAGACTAGCAAAACAAATTATGGTATGTTAATGTAATGGAATACTATTGTGCTCTAAGAAGTTGCATAAGGGAAAGCTTCAAATAGTCTCAGCAATACTTGTACAAACTGACGTAAAATGCAGTGAACAGGACCAAGAGAACAAGTTGTACAATAATAACATTGTAAAAATAAACAATCCTGAAAAAATTAAGAATTCTAATCAACACAATGACCAACAAAATTTCAGAGTACTGATTATGTAAGTATGCTACCCACCTCTTGACAGAGAGGTGATAAACTCAAGGTGCAGAATGAGAGAGATATCTTTAGGTTATGGCAAGGTTGGAATAGGTTTTGCTTGACTATGAATATTTTGTTTTTCTTTCTTTTTTTAGTTAAGAAGTGGAGATGGGAAAGAAAATTCATTTTTGTTAAGGAAAAATAATTAAATTTCTAAGCAATGATATTTAAGCCAATGGTAGTTAAAGAGACCAGCAAGTGAGCATATAGAGAAGATGGAGCCTTTGGCTTACCCACTGTTAGCAGGGAGGGACAGGATTTGTGTTATTAACCAGCAAAGAGGACTGAGAGAGAAGGTGGTCAGATAGATGTGAAGAGAATCAAGAGAAAGAGAGAGAGGTGTCAAGCAAAAATTTATAGAGAAGATGCCAGTCATCTTCATACACTAAAGAGAAGATGGTCAATGAATGAATGAAAAGGCATGTGCCAAGCACACTCCTAAGTGGAGGTAGAGAGACAGATAGAAACAGCAAGACAGTACCTGTTCTCAAATAGTGCACTTTTTAATTGGGAAAAACAACAGATAAAAAAATACTCGGCAGCAGACATGGTAGAAAGGCCTGTAAGTCCAAAGGGTGCAGCATCTGGATGCATAGCAAAGTGTAAAGCTCCTTAGGTTGCACCAGTTGGTCATAGGACAGTACTGGGTATCTGGAGGACATAGAATCAGGGTAGACAGTAAGGACAGGAGGATCTTAGGATATAGAGCTAAGGCAAATATTAGAGTCTGGTGTTCCTCCAATTCACTAGAAGGAGTAGGAGTTGATAACTTTAGTTTCACTGAAGCCTTGTGAGCAGTCAAGGTACAGGGTTGGCAGAAGCAGTGAGCAGAAGGCAAAGAGGAGAAGTGTATATGGTAGTGGTGGATCTTCCCATCTCCCCTCTGTCCTGTTTGGGTTTAAGGTGGCCTCAGCCTGAGAGATCTGGTTAAGGGGAAAAGCAGAGGAAAAAAGATGTTCCCCATAACTCTGATGCTAGTTTAATGGGTCAAATGAAGCCGAATGGTCACTAAGGAAGAAGATTAACATCATGTCATAAGATTTGAAAATTAATTGGTCTACAGTAACTTTAGAAAAAATAGTTCAAATTTAGTAATGGACATCTATATGTTTTGTTAACTCATTCATGAACATATACTCTGTGGTCATAATCTTCTGAAATAAAAGCATGTCAGCTGCTGCCTTGTGAATCAGAAACTATATACATCGATATATTTTTTTGAGCTACAATTCAAAAATAAATATAATTAGGAAACTATTAACTAAAGCCCTTGACTTTTTGCTGCAAATAAAGGAAGTCCAAGAATCTATGCCTGTTTCTTTCATGAACATATTGACAGTATTACTAATAGCCACTGTAACAGTTTATTGGGACAGTAAAACTAAGAAAGTATTTTCTTGACTTTGGGGAAGGGGGAACTATTTCCTACAAACATAAAGAGAATTCAACCTAAAAATACCATTTCAAACTCATGCACACTTCTAATATTGGCTTTCATTGTTGCTTTAAAGGAAAAGGAATAATAGAGCCATCATTCTTGTTTACAGAATTTCAACTTTTTTTTAAAGAAAAAAATAAGTTCTATGCAGTTCTTAAATAGCACACCAAAGCTGGTATACTAAAAGCTGCACAAACAAACAAAAAAAATTCTATTTCTTTTGCATTAAAAATGGGATGAAGAGAGTAGAATAATGAATTAATGCTGTCTTCCAAAACAAGGTGCTTTAACTTCTTCAGTGTATGACATAGTACACAGAAGTTTATTCTGTCATATGACTGTTTACTGCAGAAGCCATTTTTTTCTTTTGTTATCCATAAGTATTAGAAAGTGTCCTTTGGTAGCTTCATTGTTGACTGCTGTGTTGATCTTATAAAGAAAATATACAGAAAATAGCTTCTTTATCCAGAGGATAATGCAATATTTATACTTACTAAATCAGTGTTGTATTATATATTTAGTTTCACAGTCAGTGGTGTACCTGGAAATTACAGTTCCCAGTCCTATCAGTCCCAAGATTAAGTGTGATGAGGGTTGGGAGAGGGGAGGGGTAGGAAGAACGAATAAGTAGCAGTTGAGGACTTAACTTCCAGTGTGGCAGAAAATGATTCTACTGACTTCTTAAACCAGCTTCCTGGTGATAAGAACTTATATGGCTATCAGGATGGTCCTGGAACCATTTCTGGGCTCCATAACCTTCCAATCTAAGACTCTTCCTGGGTTATCACCACCTCTCCTGCAATGTTTGATATTCTCATTATCAATAGTAGCAATTACTGTCACTTGAAAGAATGAGTCTTTTTATATTCCTGTTCCCCTGGTGTTCTGCTCCCTCACCTCTTTCTAAGTCCTCCACCCACTCTGGGATTTTATTTTATCACCAAATATGAAAATAATGAATGTTTCAATGAATGAATTAAGTAAACTTAACTAAAAGATATTTTCCTGGTGAAAATCTTTCTTTTCTTCAGATAATATCACCAGACAATTTATGTTGCATGTTTCACACATATTTATGTCATTCTCCTTCAAGTTTTAAAATGACCCTAACAAAGGTATTTCCCTCTATGGATGTGCTTGAAAAGAAAATTCTTCCTGACAGGAAGTCTTTTCCATTCCAATTTCCTCATGAAGTGTCTGGCTTTCCTATGAATATTATCCTTCCATTTTATTTCCAACAGCTGTTTGAAGTACCTCATGATTTGTGATTCTTTCTCTTTCTTTGGAAAACTGAGCAAAGCCATCCAATTTCTTATCATATTGTAATAGTCTAATCTACCTGTTCATTTTATCCTGTGTCATGGGCCAGGCTTGACTCAGATTAGTCAGGGTAGTAGAATGAAATAGGAAGCACTAGGCCACACAGAGATGGAGAGAGGAGCCAGAGGACATTTCTCTACTATCCCAGCCAGGGATTGCATTGGCTGCAATATCCAGACTACAGAGAAGGCAATCAGTCAACAGACTCCAGGCAGGAAGCAGCTTTATCAAATGTGATCCTTATGCCTCCACCCTCTGGCAATGGAGGGGAGGGAATTTTTCTCTCCTACCTCCCCCCTTGGTCATCACATCTTGCAGCAGAGCTACCTGCACTAGGATATCTATTAGGGAACAGAAAAAGAGAGCCAGTTGAGACAGACAATCTTCGAGATGTGGGACACCTGGCAACAGAGAAAAATGTCAACCATGGATTGAAGGGATACTCTTCTGAGGGGTAAACAGCATGAAAACAGCACAAGACAAGAAAGCACCTCAAGGTCCCTTGCTGATTAATGGCAAAGTAATACTTCATCTCTCAGAAGGTCTGTGGAATCCAGTACACCAGCTGGTGGAAACTACTTTCATTCTACAAACTTTGAGAGTGGGACATCAACCATTTCCACATACAGTCCACACCAGAGTCACACCTAGTAATATTAATTTAGCAATCAATTTAAAGTTCACTTCCTTTCCTCTCACTCTTTTCTTAATTTTTTTGCCGTCTTCTTTATTTCATCATTCACCTGAAACTGGTCTATCCAAAGTTTCCAATTATTTCTTAACTGTTAAATCTAATGACTTTTTATCAATCCTCATTCTTCTTGACCTCTCTGTAGCCTTTCACATTGTAGATTACCTTCTTGTCCTTGGTACTGACTTTTCTCTTGGTTTTCATTACACTGCTTTCTCCTCTATCCTGGTTCTTCTCTCTGCATGATTTTTCCTTCTTAAGCTCTTTTGTTGATTTTTCATTGAGGTTCTGCCCACTAATAGTGAATGAGTATTCTCCAAAGCCTTGTTCTGGGTCTTCTGTTCTTCCTCCATATTATTTTGCCTGGATGGACTTAATTATTATCTCTATGCAGATGATTCTCAATGAGAACCACCAGGCCAGCTATCCTTTGTTCCACTCCTGATTCTGCTTCTGACTCTCCACACTTCACCATTATACCTCTGATGCCATCTCCTCCTTGAACTTCCCACAGTACCTGGATCCTGATCACCTGGGAACATCCCTTCATTCTGGTCCATTTCTCTTATAGGCAAATTTCTTCCAGGGCCTGCATTTTGAGTCAGGACCAAGGTCAGCTTCCCTTCATTGTCCTTCAGGATCTCCTTCTGACTCTCTAGATTTTACTACTATGCCTTCAAGTGGGCATCTATCCCCTTATCCAACCCTTCAGCTCAATTTTGTGTTGTCTGCCACATTAAAATATAAACTCCTTGAGGGGATGAACTTTCTTTTTGCTTGGATTTGTATCCTCAGTGCTTATCATGGTACCATAGTAAGCACTTAAATGCTTGTTGCCTTGCCCTCTCTAACCTCTTTCCTAACTTATAGCTTCAAATATCTTACTGCCTATTTGTAATCTCAAACTAGAAGCCCCATAGACATCTTAAACTAAAAATATCTGAAATGAAATTTACTACTTCTCATCACCACCTCTCCTCTTCCTAAATCTCCTATTACTATTGAGGGCACCACCATGCTCCCAATCAACCAAGCTTGAACCCTAAGTGTCATTCTTAAATTCTTACTTTCACCATCTATAACCAATCTACTGGCAAGTCTTGTGGATTCTACTTTTGTAATATCACAATCTCTCTTCCCTTTCTGTCTTCTGACACTGCCACTAGCCTAGAGTAGGACCTCACCACTTCACACTTGGGATATTGCAAAAGTCTACTAGTTGGTCTCTCTGCCTGAAGTTTCTCCCCTTTCCAGTTCATCCTCCAAGCAGCTGTCAAAGTGATCTTCTTAAAGTACAGACCTGACCATGTTGCACATCCACTACTCAGTAAACTCCAGTGGCTCCCTATCACCTCCAAGAGCAAATATCAAATTCTTTGGATGGTTTCTAAAACCCTTCATAAACTAGCCCTTTCTACTTTTTCCAGTCTTATTACAACTTGCTACCCTCCACATTCTCTACAATCCAGTAACACTGGTCTCCTTGTTATTCCTTACAGAAGAAACTTTACATACTCTATGCATAATCTCTCAGTTGTCTTCCATGACAACTCTCCCTCCTTTTCTCTACTTTGTAGCTTCCCTGGCATCATTCAAGTCTCATCTAAAACCCCACCTTCTGCAAGACTTTCCTTATCTCCTTCATTACTAATACCTGCTCTCTGAAGTAACCTCCAATGTTTCGTGGATATATCTTGTTTGTACATAATTTATACAATAGGCAAACCTATTGTTTCCCGCATTCAAATGTAAGCTCCTTGAGAGCTAGGACTGTTTGTTGTTGTTGTTGTTGTTGTCATTTTTGGTTTTTTTTGTTTTCTTTTTCCTTTATTTGTATCCCCAGGTTGTAGCATGATACCTGGAACATAGTAGGTGCTTAATAAATATTCATTGACTTCTCTATTAGCCTTTTGCCTCATCTTTCCAGAAACCAGTTCTCTATGTTATTTCCTTCTGTCTCCTCACCATGCTCCTAGGCTTGTCTCTATCCTCCTGTTTTCCAATAATACTGTTTGTGTTCCCCAAGTTTATCAAAGTGTCTTGCATATAATAAGGCTTTAAAATGCTTGATTTATCTATCTATCTATCTACCTATCTATCTATCTATCTATCTATCTATCTATCTGTCTATGTGTCTGTCAATTTCCCTAGGAATACTATACCTTTAAAATGTATCGTTGATTTTTGTGAACCTTTGAAACAACACAACACATTCTGTAAACACATCAGTGCACTCATCTTCAGTTTGGATTACAGCCTAGGAAAATTTAGATATTTGCTCTGAGCTTCCTACCAGTGAATCAGCAGCCCATTCAGAAGCATAAATCCCTTTACTCTTGTTAGCCATTTTTGTAAGCACTTTTGAAAGCCTCTGTGTATTTGTGTGTGAAAATGACAGTCTCTACAGACGAAGTCATAACATAAGCTAAAGAACACTATTGACAGAAGATTGTATGGAAGAAAAATTGCTCCCACAACAGTCTTTTTCTGCTTTTAGATACAGTTGTATGTATGGAGAAAAATGCCAAGAGCAAGGTCATCTTCCAAGACCTATACTTGCTTATCTCTCACTTAGAATGAGGTTTGTAGAAATATCAAGATACTTTGCTAATCGTAACAGTTCATCACTATATAGTCCATGTTTGGTCCTTACTTGTTACTTCATTTATGTATAGAGCTCCTGAATGAATTAATAGCATTTATAAAGGACTTACTATTCCAAGCATAGTGGTAAATTTTGGGGATATAGGTAATACAAGTATTATTATTTAAGTTTTATGAATGAAGAACCAGAGGTTCCATGGGAGGCAAAGGGTCTTGTTGAAAATTCCCCTTCTAGATTTAGGGAAATAGGTACATTAATGCACTGTTGTTGGAGCTGTAAACTAGTCCAACCATTCTGGAGAACAATTTGGAATTATTCCCAAAGGGTTACAAAACTGCCCATACATTTTGACCCAATAATACACTACTAAGACTACACTCCAAGGATATCAAAGAAAAGGAAAAAGATGCAGATGTACAAAAATATGCATTGAAGCTCTTTTTGTAGCATCAAAGAATTAGGAACTGAGGGAATGTCCATCAACAAAGGAGTAGTTGAACAAGTTATGATATATAGATGTGATGGAATACTTTGGGGCTATAAGAAATGATAAAGGGAATGGTTTCAGAAAAACGTGGGAAGACTTATATGAACTGATAGAAGGTGAATTGAGCAGAACCAGAGGAAGAGCATATATTCCAACAACAATATTGTAAGGAGAATTAACTGTGAAAGACTTAGTAACTGTTCAGTACAATGATCACTACAAATCCAAAGGACTCAATACATGAAATATTATCCACTTCCAGATTGAGAACTGATAGACTCAGAATGCAGATTGAAGCATAGATTTTTTTCTTTATCTATTTTTCTTGCTTTTTTTCAAAATATGGCTAATGTAGAAATATGTTTTGCATAACATGAGCGAATTTGGAACTGAACATAAAAATTAAAAAAAAAAGAAAGCCACTCTTCTAGTAAGTGGCAAACCTGATATAATATTCAAGGGCTTCTGAATCCTAATGCACTATTCATTTCATGATGCCACAATGCTATGCAGGAAGAGGAGGGGGGGGGGATCACACACACACTTTACACTAAACAAATAAATTATTTAACTTCTCAGGATCTAATATACTGCCAAGTTTCACACCATGTGAAAAATTAAACTTTGAAAATTCGTGTAGCAGAGGCATCATCTTCCTTTTATTCAGAGACATTTAATGTATACTGATCAGGATGAACTGAAAGAAAAGCTATTTAATCTAGATAAAAGCAAAGAGCATAGGGAAACAAAATTCCTATGATCCATAGTCAATGCCACTGCTGTGAAATACAACTATCTAGATAAAAATGTAATGGCAGCATGGGTCTTTTCCCTGGGAGCAAGAATACTAGAAGAAGCTATCAGCTTCTCTTCTTCTACTCTACTGTTTCTGTTGGTTTCTTGAAATCTACTGAATCTTCAAGACAATTTGCATAGTCTAGATCTGTGAAAAGAATGATGGTATTTGCCAAGACAAAAGTCCTGTTATTGCAACCTGAAAAAGACTTGATGGAAATTGCCAATTGCGTGTGAAGTACATGCACTGCACTATGCAGCAGGGAATGGGGTAGATGGAATCCGATCATGCTACCTCCTTTAATAGAGAAGGGCAAATCTGAAGATCTTGGCAGCTTGCGTAAGTGCTTTTGTTTGTTTGTTTACATAGTGGGTAAAATTGTAAGACTGCCTAAGAAGAGAGCTCAAATAACCTTGACTAACTTCAAGACTCTAAGGCATGTGGTCTCATTCTAAAAATGCTTCCAAGTCATTACAAGAGTTAATGCCTGTTAGTGCAGCAGTAGCAGAAATGTAAAGGAGTTTTTCATCTGCCAAAGGGACTGCATGGAACAAAGCACAAAGCTGTGATGTGGAGTTGTAAACTCAGTCCTTGACTTTCATTAGTACTGAGAGTCACATAGAGTATGTAGGTCCCTGGAAAGGGTAAGAACTACTAGAGAAGAAGGCTGCTGCCCTCCCAGAAATGATGAATTCCTTGTCTGCTTGGGGAGGCCAAACTCAAGATAGTGATTTAGTGAACAGCATCTATATGGGTGCCTGGCACATAGTAAGTGCCAAATAAATGTTTGTTGATTGATTGCCTGGGGGAGGTGTAATTTTGTTGTTCAGTTGTTTCAGTCTTATCCAACTCTTCATGGAGCCACTTGGGGTTTTCTTGGCAAAGATACTGGAGTAGTTTGTCATTTCCTTTTCCAGCTCATTTTCCAGATGAGGAACTGAGGCAAACAGGATTAAATGACATGCCCAGGGTTACACAGCTAGTAAGTGTCTGAGGCCAGATTTGAACTCAAGAAGATGAGTCTTCCTAACTCCAAGCCCAACACTCTATTCACTGTGCCACCTTTACTAGCAAATAAAATTTCTTTAACAATCTATGAATTAGGACTGGTCTAGAACTGTAACTTCATCTTAGTAGCTCCCAGAGAGGAAATTCCCTCTACCAATTCAGGTAAACAACTCTTCTTTTACAATCATCTGTGACTTTCTTGCAAGGTTGGAGATTTATTTTCTAGTGCCACAGCACCTCATGTGACTAATGCATTCATGAGATGAAGGAAAGGTAAGGACTGGGGATTCTCTGAAAAGGAAGAGTGTTAAACCCTCCTAGTTTATACTAGAAGTGATAAAAGAGCTGGGTCTTGGAAGAAATGAAAAAACAAATTGTGAAAACTTTGCCCTTTCTTAGGAAAAAGGGTTGGAGATTGCTCAGGAAAAAAAGGAAAAAATACTAAATTTAATTTACATTGTGTAGGTGTGTTTTTTCCCTAATCCTTGCATCTCTATATAGGATTTTAAATTTAGAGATAGAGGAAATCCAAAAAGTCATCAGGTCCAACCCCTTTATCTTATAGAAGAAACCACGAGGTTTATTCACTTACAATCATCCAGCTATCTAAAAGAAGATCTGAATTCAGGTCTCGTCTCAGGTCTTTCTGCCTCCAATTTTGACACTATTATACTACACTGCCTCTCTTATACCATACTGCCTCTCCTAATGAAGCTACAAAAAAGACTTGTGAAAGAATCCGAGTTAGCAGATGCTCACTGGTAACTGCTTCCAATTAGCAAATCTCTGACTGAACCTGGCATGATGTGGACTGGGCTAGAGGGCAATGATGTGGAGTGATCATTATGTTCACACAAAGGACTATTTCTGCCTTTCCATATGGAATGTTGCAAGATCCTAGCTCAGACCTTGGACCCTTGAGAAATCACTTAACTTCTCAGTGTCTAAGACAATTCTCTAAGATCATACAGAAGAACAGCTGTTGATCTGCATTTAAAAAAGGGAGTTTCTTTACTGCGAGTTCCCTGTACCAATGAAATCACATCTGTCTTCCTTGATTCTCCCCTCAATAGTTACAACAACAAAAATGTTGTTCTATGGAATCAGAAAGGAAGAAATGCCCCTTCCCTCAGCATCAGTACAATTTGTCCCTTGTATTATTTTTCAGTAGCATCAGAGGATTTATAACTGAAATTGACCTTGGAGATCATCTAGTATAACTCTCTTGTTTTGCAGTTTGGGAAACTGAGGACCAGAGAGGTTAGGTGATTCAACATACAACTAGTAAGGTATCTGAGTCCTGACTTGAACTCATGACTCTTGCACCTAAATCCTATAGTTTTTTTTTTTTAATTAAATCATGAAAGTTATAGAGAAAGTGCTGATATCTATCCAAAAAGGGAATTTCCTCATCTGGAAGTCTTTTACCAATGAAATCTCACACTGCTTCCTACTCTTATTCCCTATTCCTTTTCCCTAGTCCTGATAGAGTTAGAATGAGATTCCACAACTCATTCTTCCATCCCTTATACTTAAGAGTGTCCATTAGAAAGATAATCAGATTTAAAGGCATATTCTATAATTGCGAAACAAAGGTTGACTCTGATACCTGTCTTAGAATGATACTCTAAGGTCAGTTTAATAAACATTTATAAAGTACCAATGTGAAAGGCACTATGTTAGATGCTGTATAATAGCTGACATTTACATAGTGCTTTAAAATTTCCATTTAATCTTCAACAACCATACAAGATAGGTAGTACCTTATTCAATACTAAAGGAAACCAAGACTCAGGGAAATTAAGTTATTTGACCATGGTCACATAAGGAGCAAGTGCCAGGGACAGGAATTGAGGTTTTCACTCCAAATATAGTATGCCACATGGTAAGCTTCATTCCTTCTCCCTATTATTCGGTAATATATAACTAATACATAAAGAGCTATGGTTTCAGAAAAACATAATATTTACAAATTACTTTCCACACATCAATTACTTAATGTTTAAACAATGAAATTAAATGAGTTACAATTAGCATCAACATTTCTTTTCCAGAATGAAAAACTGAAGTTAAATGATTTGGGGGATTGGAGGTGTCACATAAATGTATCAGTCTCAGAGTCATAATTAGACTCAGCACCTCCTAAATCCAGGACTCAGACTATTTTTGATGCCCAAAGGCCCAACCAGTTCAATAGAAAACAATCAATTAAGTCTGAATGCCATATAAATAAAAGAGTTGACTTGTTTTTGTTTTGTTTTGCTTCTCCTTTTAAACTTGTTGCTATAACATCATATGACATGGCCTCATTCATAGCACTTAATCCCTATAATAGATTCCATTGTTCATTATAAATAAGGATAAATAGTAATCCTATAATAACTACAAGATAACTATCAGAAGAAAATATTTTTCTTGTCTATGAAAAAAATTAAAATATTTCTTTTTTGAAATATTGTATTTTTATGTGTATAACTCCCCTCTAATTATGGGCCCTATTCCTCAGCACCTTCCAAACTTCTCTAAAGTAGTTTCTTTAGTGAGTTCCATTTGCTTCTGTTGGCAAGTACTATATGCTCATGAATCACAGAAGCTCAGTTCCAGCAGCATGATTTAAAACTGGCCAGCAAAGCTCCTTCTATTCTTACTGTTAGCTGCTTCTGCCTGGAAACCAGACATCACTTTGAATTTGTATGACACAATATATTACAGAAAACCCATCTTCTTGGAACACATAAGACTAAAATCATCAATAATAGTAACCAAAGCAAGGGACAAGAGTTTTGAAATCAATGAAAGAAATGGCACTGTAAAAATATAATTATGCTGCAAAATAATACCAGTAATGAGATCTATAGATATTCTTGGGAAAAAAAAAATTGTGCTATACAAAAAGGAGGAAAAAATAGCATAAATAATATCAGTAGTAAATTGTGCCTCTACAATTTACTCAACATGAGCTCAAAGTGCTTACTCATAAAGATGAATCAAAAATGATAATTCATTAACAAACCCAGAAGATGATGTATATTCAAATATCATTTATTAAAAAAGACTACTGTATTCTTCTATAGAACTTCAGGTGGTCTCCTTAGGTAGATTTCGTCATTTACAATATGAATAGGGTAAAGATCCTTAAATATGCAACATGTATGCTACCCTAAGCCTTATGACTTGCATATATTTACTTCCATAATAATGGCTCACATTTACATAAACTTGACAGTTTATAAAGCACTTCCCTCACAACATACCTATGAGGAAGAAAAGGCAAGTTTATTAATCCTATTTATGAATTTAAAAACTGAGACTCAGAGAATGACCTTCCCAGTCACACAGCTACTAATTGTTGGAAATCTGCTTATTCCAAAACTATTAAGTATTCTTTTCTACTATATGACTTCTCCTATTTTTCATTCCACTACTAATGTGAAAACTATCCCATTTTTCCAAGTCATATGATTTTGTGCCATACAGTATACAATATGAAATATTGACAAATTTATCAAACTATGACAAAAACAAAAGTAAAATCATTTAAAAGTTTTAATATATTTGGAGGGATAGGAACCTTTTAAGGATCTAATTTATAACACAAGGTTAAACCTCATGAATGATGATTCACATTATTTAATACTGTAATATTTATGAAGTGCTTTCTTCAAAACAATCCTATGAGATAGACAAAGAAAATATAATTATGTCCCATCATGTGCTATACATTGAGGTTCTAAGAGTTTTAAGTGAGTTTTCATAGTCACTAAACCAAGAACTTCTAAGGTGACATTTGAACCAAGTTCTCCTAATCTCCCCACGACTAACACTCTCCATTACAGGATTCTACCTCTCTAAAAGAATGATGTAAGTTGGTTAGCACTACAATCAATCTCTTTAAATGTGTGTGTGTGTGTGTGTGTGTGTGTGTGTGTGTGTATACATTTCCTATTTACATGGGGGGGTACATAATGTGGTAATTTGTACTATAGCCAGGTAGATATTATATGTTCTTTCCATGTAATGGAAAAAACAATTAATTAGGAGTGAAAAAAATCTAGATTCTATGCCTTGATTCTATTTTTTTCCAGTTTTGTGATCTTAAGCAAGTCACTTAACTGGTTTAAGTTTTCTTATCAGAAAAATGAAGAAAATAGTTTTAGAATTGTCTATCTTAAACATATGATGTGAGGTTAGATGAGATAATTGAATGGAAAATATTTTGCGAACTCTAAAGGTAGTACAAGGATCATATGACCAATAAGATGGTGGAATAGCCACTTTCTGCAAATATCTTCAATTCCCAAATCTCAAAAGTTAGAAATTATGTCCTTTATACTGTACAGAGTAGCTACATGAATTCTACAAGATAAGAAGACAGAACCTGCATACAAGATAGAAATCTGATGAGTTAACTAATTCTTCTAAACTTTAATACCTAGAATTTTTGTTCAGTAGCCCTATTCCAACCACTTATCACAGTGACCACAAGTAAGTTCAAAATCTGGCAACAGAAGGCCCAGTTGTAGGAATCCCTCATAATAACTACTGTTCCTGAAGCCCCTTTACACACTAAACAAGGAAAAGGAGGAGAGACAAACAAATCAGGAGGGATAAAAATGTGTTATACATGGTGCTCAGAATTACAGACTGAGGAGAACAAGGCATTCAACTTCACAGAAAGGGGACAAACTGAACCCCATGTCAACCAATTCAAGGATGCTCAAGTATCCCAGACTCAGGGGTCTGTTCCGAAAGTGAGAGAGGGATAGAAGTATGAGTGATGGCAAACACTAGAAAAGATATCTAAGACACAAAAATATTATGAAAGAAATAAAAACTGAGCACATGATCAGGCAAACCAACAGAAAAAAAAATACTAAAAACAGAAATAAGAAGAACAAAACCTCAAAAAGAAATCAAAATAGTACTTATAACAACTGAGAAGACGTTTATCCAATGTTCTCCAGGACTCATAATATTCTAACTAGTTGTCAGAGAGAACTCTGGGAAGAAAAATATGAAGAAGCTATCTTGTCTGAGACATATTGAAAATACTTTGGTTGAGGATGGGAGGGGACTCATAAGGACATACTGTTTCCTCTGCGCTCTGCCCCATTGGAGATTCTTGTAAATTTCTGTGGTGGATGTTGGCTTGGGACTGAGGTGATGAGTCAGGGATTAGCAGACTCTGATGGGCATGTTGGATAAAATCCAGTGTCCAGGAGGAAGATGAAATCTTTGACCTTCCCTATTCATCCCCCTCCCTTAATAGGAACTTAAAACAAAGCCTCCTATTCCCAGATTACCTCAGGGACCACTGTTCCCTACCTCTTCAGAAGAAGTGATACAAGGATGATCTCAACAGCTCTCTGAAGAACTTTGGAATTGATTGCATGACATGGGGGACACTGACATAGATTCTCTTTGTAAAGTTTTTCTAGTTGAGGAGGGTAAGAATTCCACCTAGAGAAGGTGGTCTAGGTGGGGTAAATTTTGGGACAAAGTCAGTAATGTCTTTCAAAGACTAGTTGTGTTGACTCACAGGGGTTTATTTCCAGGTGAGGAAATAGGAAAAAAAATCTTAATCTGAATTAATAATTGGTTATTAATATGAGAGAGAAACAATCATTTCAGTTCAAAGAGAAGTTCATATAGTTTTCCCTGGGCTTGGCCTTGGAAAGGAAGGATTTAAATAGGTCTAGGGAAAAGCACGCTTTTCTCCAGTATCAAGGATGTCACAAGCAAAGGTATTCTCTGTAAGAGATTGTGTTACAGTAGTCAAGGAGCTAAAATGTCTAAAATGTCAAATGTGACCAACGTAAGCATGAAGTAAAAGTGGCTTTTTGGAGAAGCCACAGGCTCTCACCATGATCCCTAAGTTATAGCTATTTCAAGATAATTGGATGAAGAAGAAAGATTTCTGGGCCAATTACTAGAATTGTTTACCTTAAGGAAAAAGAAAACATCTTTACTAAAATCTACTACAGACTTTAGAGTGCTTGCCTATTTAGGAATAGAGGGAATGACCACATGCCTCCCATCTATGGCATACACCTTTATGAGAAACATAAATGAGAAACAATTTTGTTAAAGTTAAGAAGATGAGCTAGGGAACACTAACGCATTGCAATAGATGAAACTGAACTATTTCCTTGGGGTCACGTATTCATATTATAGATTTAGAGCTAGAAGGGACTTCAGAAGCCATCTAGTCCAACCCTTTCATTTCATAGATGATGAAACAGAGGCCCAGGGAAGTTAAACCCAGGCTTACTTAGATAGAAAACATCAGAGTGAGATTAGGAATCTTCTAAATCCATTTCCTGACTTTGTGTCTTTGTATAAGCTATTCCCCATACCTGGAAGACTTTCCATCTTCCCCTGCAAATTTTGGAATGTCTAGCTCCCTTCAGGGTCAATTCTAGTACTACTTCTTTCAAGGAATCTTTACCAACCCCCCAGAGTTGTTTTCTTGTCATTTTTGTTGTTTTTTAATCAGTAGAATATAAGCCTTTCATGGGCAGGTACTGTCACTTTTTTTTTTGTCATTGCTTTCTCATCATCTATCACAATGCTTGCACATAGTAGGTTTTTGATGGGTAAGTGCAGGGACAGATGGGAATGCAGAGTGCTTTTCCTAGAAGCTTTAACCAAAGGAAGCTCCCTTTCCCCCACCTCCAGCTGGCTTTTTAGCTAATCCTCTTTTCATTAAGGTAAACAAAAGTTATCAGAGTTGTTCAGTGTTCACAGTAGAGAGAAAGATAAGAACTAGAGTCAGCTGGTGAGTAGTCCAGCTCTGCTGAAATATAGGCATTATGGGAAATACTGTGAGTGGACAATGGAAATGTAGGTTGGCATCATAACAAGATGAACAATAAAGGGAGTTCTTGTGATTAATTAAACTATTAGGTTTTCTTTTTTTTCTTTCTTTTTTAAGATGAAGCACAATAAATTACTATTTGGTTCTCATTTTCCTTCTATTATGAACACTGCTCAACTCTGGAAATTTTTGTTTACCTTAATGATAAGAGAATAAGCTAAAATGCTATTTAATAACAAATATTTATAAACAAAAGCAGGTAAAATGTATGCCCTTGAGATCCAGTCACTGAAATCAAACAGAAATCCTAGCGGCAAGCAGAAGGAAGGTAAGGCTGAGAAAAAGAGGACAAAATATTTGTCAATGCCAAGAGAACTTAAATCATTGTGCATTGAAGCCCCTGTAGAAATGCTGGCTGTTATGGTTCCCCATTTGGTTTCTTTCAGATAAGAGTTTGTTCTTCATAAGAACGTTTCCTAGCAATCACATTTTAAAATTGTTTATTTCCATGCTCTTAAAAAAAAAAAAGAAAGAAAAAAGTGGGGATGTGGCCAAGCTCTTCATTTGTTGGTGTGTACAAGAAGTGAAGTTGCACTCTTATGAAGTGTGGAAAATGAATTCATTGCTAATAATCACATGAATAAATTCAGTAAATTGTATGCTGACAATAATGTCTTGCCTGGTGAGGAAGGGTCACTCGGGAATTGCAAACAGCTGGGCCCCAGCATGCAATGATTTAGAATTTCACTTATTGATACAAGATGAAAGCAACTCTATCGTGCCAAACTAGATAATGCCAGGCTAATAACAAATGTCAAGGAAGAGAAGTGTTGCCAACAGATGCTAATGAAGAAACTCAATCAAACATATATTTAGCCTCTTGGTGGTAGATACGAAAGTGAAATAACACAGAAAATATATGAAATGCAATTATTCATACAATAAAAGCACAGTGACAGTGTATGCATTATAAATTGCAGATAAGTGATCTCACAAAAATTGCAGCATTCACTAGAGAAAAAAATGGGTTAAATAATTCATCAAGGCATAAAGGGATTGGCTTCTTATGTTATTTTGCTCTGTATGTTTTCAAGTTCTCTGATAAACATTTTGCTCTGCTGCTAGGAAAAAGAAATAAGCCCCAAGTCACCTTGTCCCTTGATATTTGATTCCTTCTGTTCAGGTTTGTTATTTGACACACACATACATGAACTCACAAACAGAACCACAACAAAAACAGCTGAGCATCCTTTTCAGACCATACCTCCTGAAATAGCTTCAAAGGTACAGAATTTTAAATGAGGAACTCATGGGACCACTGTCACATTCACTTAATTTACTAAAATTGTTCCAAAAACCCCTGTATTATACAACAGTAAAGCACTAGACAGCCTGTTATCTATACAAACAACATACCCTTGAACCTTATAATGACTTTACTCATTCATTACAGCAATTGCTTTTGTTATTTGAAAAAAAAAATCATTGCTTACCTAATATTAAGTACTACTGATTTGGAAGAAGGACATACACACCCACACAATCACACACTTGCAAGGCAATACTGTTATGCCATGTGTAACTCAGATAATATTGTATTAATTTTATTTGCATTTATTTCTTTCAAAAGATTCCTCCTTAGTATTAAATGCTGATTTTTTAAAAATATATCTGTTGGGAATCCTAACTTCAAGTACCAATGGTAGAATTTCCTTTATTATTGCATTTCATGCTTGCAAGTGGGAGCACACATCTATAATGCCTTCAGTCTGGGGAGAGGTAGGCTGCTTAATGGCTTGAACTCAAGATTCCTGAGTCACAATAAGTTTACAGTTGATTGGGTGTCTGAACTAAGTCCTGCACAAATATGGTGAGAGTCTTGAGAATGAGAGGGCTACTTGGTTGCCTAAGGATAGGAGAATCAGCCCAGGTTAGAAACAGAGCAATTCCAATCCTCTTACTAATAAGCAAGTGCTATCACAAGAGGTGAAGAGAAGGGGAGGGAAGGGAAAAGAAAAAAGCAAGAAGAACCAGGGGAAAAAAAGTGAATTTTATAGAACTATAACCACAGTGATAAATAGTGTCAAGTTACTACAACACCATTGTACTTTATCCCTTGATTTAGAATTGATTTATCTATTTACCTACTATCTAATCAAGTGTCTCCTACTTGCCTGCTGTTGTACCAGCCTGGGTGATACAAAGACAAATAAACTTGAAAACAAACAAACAAAAATAAACAGCCCTTGTCCTTAAGGAACTCCCTTAGGGAGGTGTGGGGAGAGAGATAAGAATATAATCTACACACAGATAAATAATTTAAGAAAGAAGGAAATTCAAATAAGCAGGAAAATAAAGAAAGACTTCTGGTAGGAGGTAGAGCCAGACCAAAGCTTTGAAGGAAACTAAAATTTCAAAGAGGTACAAAATGAGGTCAAATCTAAACTCCTCAACATCTTAAGGCACCCTATGAATTGCTCTCAACTCTCTTATTTACTATCACCACCCCAATAGGAAGCATCTTTTTGGATTAGGTCAGTCACCTTCCTGTCATAATCATAATCATAGCTCATTCTTGCTTTGGTGACTTCTTATTCTGTTCCTACCTGAAATATCCCATTTTTCTCCAATTCATATCTTATTTTTCACTTAAAGCAAAATCTCTCGTAGGAGTTCGTTATTTTTAAGGGTTTTTTGTTATTCTGAACTTGACAAAGTGGACATTTTTATATAAAAAAGAAAAATGTTTATGAAACTGTGAGTTTCTACTATATCCAGGTTTTCTTTTTTTATAGCATGTAATAAATTAAACATGTTAGTTTCAAAGCTGTCCTGCTTCTGTGTCTTCCTCTGTTCTCTTCTGTACATTTTAAATGTTTCATTGGTATTCTTTTTCTTTCATTTCTTCTTTAAAAAAATCATTATTACTCACAATTTCTATGCCTCTATTTTTTTAAACTTTTCTTGTAACAAATAAGCATAGCTAAGCAAAATGTATCCATGCTTTAACCTTCTCTGAGAATGTATATCTCATTCTCTGTATCTAGCCCATAAGAACTTTGCTAAGCAACTGCAACTTAGCATTCTACAAATTTAATTCAACAAATGTGTTGAGTTGCGGAGATATAAAAATGATACACTGGCTAACCTCAATTCACTTGCAATCTGATAGAATTTCTGTAGCATGGGGTGTTCAGGGAGGACTAGCACCTCTGGTACAAGGGCTTACTGAGCTCTTTTCAGGGATGCTCATCAATTTTTGGTGTCCACCTGTCACCCAACTCTTAGTGTGGCTCCAAGAAGCTGTTTGTAAGCCACACAGATGGATAAAAAACCATCTCAGTAAACAAGCAACCATCAGGCCTAAAACTTGTAGGTGTATTAAGGGATGTCTAATCCAAGCATGTGAAGACTCCCCCTGGCAGAAAGGGCAGATGAGAACAATTTGTTCCAGTGGTCATGAAGGCAGCTGAAGCAGGCTCTGGTAGAGTACTTACAGCTTGGTCAAACACTGAAGATGCCAGGGTCATCCACTGCATCCTGGGCTATAGCCAGTTGTCCTGACTTTTGTCTTGCCACTGCACTTGAATGACTCTGGAAAAGAAAGTGAGGCTGAAGACTTTGTGTAACTCTGCCTAATATATCTAATTCATGCACAAGTCAAGATATCACCCTGTGATATCATTAGTCCTCTTCAAAAACAAAGAACAACAATAATGCATTTGTCATGATTTAGCACTTAACTGTACACCACTTTGTAGGAATTACTGTGTCATCTCCTACATCATGTCCTTTATTAAAGTGCAAATTCCTCTTTACGCTTGAATCTTGTCCCCTATTTCTTATGAATAACAAATATATTTATGTATCAACTTATATTTTACAATTCAAACATTTTCACATGTACTAACATTTTATTTTTACAGCCCTACATAAACTCCTGCTAAAATTTCATGGCAGTGTAAAAATAGACCAAAGTTCTTTAAGGTATGCTAGTGAAATACAAGTTCTAGCAGGTGTTACTATGATGAAAGGACCATGAGTGTGGTATAGACAACCAATTATTTTTGTTTTCTGTGGACCAGCCTAGTTAAATAGAAAGAGGCTTGTCGCCAATAGGCTGGCACCTTTGTGACAAATTATTAGGCTGTGGCAAGAAAAACTAGTTAAAACCATTTTGACAATCTCCCTGAAAATGAAAGCAGAACTTGTAGCTAAATGGAAGGCTAGTTTACATGTTCTCCTTAGAGAAACAAATGAAGGTATCAATGGAATTTTGTTGTCTGCTGTTATTTTGTTTTGTTTTGTTTTTGAACCTATAATAACCCTTGTTTATGGAACAAGGGATTAGTGTGCTGGACCACTAGTGCATATACTAAGAGGCCCCTCCCAACTTTTGACCCATCATTACAGAGTGAGTTCAATCTTGGAGGACCCTGGCCCCTAAAGAGATTGTCTTTCTGTAACAGCCCAGAGCCCTGGGGAAAATTACTTAAAGCTTAGATTTGACTCATGCCTACTGTTTTCCCAAAGGGAGAAATAGAAAGATGTTCAAACTATAATGCAAAACAAATAGAGGACAGCTATTTATTTCCTCCCCACAAACAGAAAACACGTGTATTTGACAAAAACTTTAAATATGCAGAATTATTATTTTTCTCTTCTGAGAAACTGAGATTTAAAACATCAAAACATGACTCATTTTGTAGAACTTATGAATCAGCATTTTATCTTCACTGCACTGTCCAAAACATCCCCTCCAGGACCTATTAACCATGTCTTTTGGAAATACAGGCCAAGCATTGGCCTTGTCCTCCTAGAGTTGGCCATCTTCTCTAAGAAGTCCAGGAGTAGTTTCCAGGGATCCTACCTCAAAAAACCAGCTCTGACTGAGGACCAACGTGCTTCCAACCTCTAGAACTCACAGAGTTGCTTCTGAGGATAGAAATCTCAATCTCAGGATCACTGTTCTATGATTTATGCTAAGAAATAAAACAGAAGAGGCAGTCCAAAACTGAGGTTCATCTGAGCAGGACATTTTAGAACATCTTAAATAAGATCCATTAAGCAAAACAATTTGGCCTGAATAACTTTCGTTTAGTCATTTTTTCAGGTATGTCTGACTCTTCTTGACCCTATTTGGGGTCTTCTTGGAAGAGATACTGAAATGGATTGCCATTTCTTTCTCCAGCTCATTTTTATGAATGAAGAGTTGAGGCAAACGGGGCAAATTGCCCAGGGTCACACAGCTAGTAAGTATCTGAAACCAGAGCTGATTTCATCTTGACTCCAGGCTCAGTATTCTATCCATTCCACCACCTATCTGCTCCATGAATAGCTATACTGGAAACAAAAAAATGAATAAAGAATATTTATTTCCTAAATTATGCTATGCAGTTAACTAAACATCACATAGAATTAAAGCTTATCCATCAGTCTATATATTTTGAACAGATATTGCTCAAGGACAATGACATGGATGCAGAATTGAACAGAACATGGATAACAGGCTGTATTACCTTTGAACAAGTAATCAGTGCTTTTAATGATCCCAAACTTAACCTTGAAACAAAGAGCCATTTATATAAAAATAATATTCTCCTAGTACTATGGTTGAAAGTCATACAATATCACCATCTCTGAAAAATTAAAGTTGAAGATCACCAAAGGGCAATAGGGAAGTTCAGAAGAGGTGTGAGCAGGTAGAAATGCATTACTAAATAAGAATTTCACTAGATAAATAGAATAAAGGTTGTCAGAAAAAATGGACAACTAGATAAAGAAGTGGTAGAAAGTGAGGAATATCTGAAATACATTCCATATGCTCCAATAGTATGAACATTATAGAAAAATAACTAAAGTAAAGCTCATAGTACCTTGGGAAGACCCTCCTTTATGTTGAAGACATGGATAAAGGTTGTACAGGATTAAAAAAAAAAAGAAAAAGAATGAATGAGTTGCTATTTACACCACTGGAGGGTTTACCCACAACTAAGTAGCAATACCTTGAGGACAATATTGTCCTCACTTTCCTGAAAAATAAAAAGACACAAACCACTTAAGTGAATTATCTAAAGTCATATAGCTTATTTTGCCCAAGACTAGAATCCATTTTTATTGCCTATTTATTCCAGAGTATTTTCTACTATATTACTATAGGCTTCATAGGTTCTGAGTAAATTCTATACTTCCCCATCCCCTTCTCTCCATTCATAGGTCCAATACTTTAATATAGGCTTTCATTATCTCTCACCTGGACTATTACAATAACTACCTAATTATTCTTCCTGACCCAAGTCTCTCCCTTATCCAGACTTTTCTCTACACAGTTGCCAAGGTGACATTCTTAAAGAACAGGTCCAACCATTTTGTTCTCATGTTCAATAAATTCTGGTTCTTCCTTCTTACTTCTAGGATCATATACATGTTCTTCTGTTGGCATTAAAGCACTATAGAACCCGATCCCAAGTTGCCTTTTGAGGATTACTACATATTCTTCCCCATCATGCATACCATAGTCCAGCCAAATTGACCTTCTTATGGTACCAAAAACACTACATTATATCTGCCATCTCTATGGCTTTGAAATGCACTCCCTTTTCAGATTCACATTGAACTTCTCTGTTAATAGCATCAGAGAGCTTTAATTGAGAGAAACAGATAGAGATCTATGAATATTTAAGTGTGTGTAGTTAAGGACTGCTAGACCTTACAATAACAGAATATCACTTGAGGAAATTCACAGTTCTGCTTTAATAATAATAGTGATAATGTCTGATATTTATGTAGGGTTTTGAGATTAGCAAAGCACTTTTCATATACTATCTCATTTAATCCCACTTAACCATATTTTATCCATAGGGATATCGAAAGAGGCAGTATTAAACTTCAACCCTTAGTTAAAAAAAAAGATGAGAGATTTACCCTTTTATCTCATTATTGAATAGAAATAATATTTATGAAGTATAAGGAAGAAAAGTTGTCCTTTTTTGCTGGCTTTACTATTTTATCATCAACACCTGATAATCATTATCATCTTTTGAAATTAACACAGGCTTCCTTTATTTTGGCTTCCCACATGCATACACTTAGGTAACAAAAACAAGGCATTTATTTACCTTTCCCAGGGCAAGAATTGTGTTTTGAGATAGAGAAGGCCATTAATCAAGCATGCTGGCAAATCCTGATCACCAAGTTTGTTAAGAGTGCCAACAGGTTCAGAAT
This sequence comes from Vombatus ursinus, assembly GCF_900497805.2. NCBI lineage: Eukaryota > Metazoa > Chordata > Mammalia > Diprotodontia > Vombatidae > Vombatus > Vombatus ursinus. The sequence continues at coordinate 16,115,542 of NW_020954585.1, forward strand.
GCCAGGGATTAAATGTATTTTACAACCTCAGTATTTTAACTTCCTCCACAAATCGCCAAAATAATCAAAGAGCTTTCATGATGGAATAGAATTTTAGTCAAGCATCTAAGATGTCGTATTTTAGGATATGTAGCAATAACTGCAACTGCTCCAATCCCTAATGTGGTTAACACTGAAATTAAGTTTATGGCATGGTTAATGGGCTAAATACCTTTATTGTAAAAAGCATTGAAGAAGGATCATTCTGCAATTCAACAACTGGTCTGTGAAATATATATTTGGAATATGGCAGAGGTATAAATCATTCTATACCATAGAAAGCCATAATGACATTCATTATAGTAAATATATCATCGAGAGTGATTAAACACCATGCTAAATAGATAGATAGATAGATAGATAGACAGGTGGATGGATGACTAGCGACACATGTACATGTATAATGTTATTTAAGGGCATATGTACATATGTGCATGTGTATATATATACACATATATATGTACATATATGTAATCACATGGGTATACTTATACACACAATTTTTTTTTTTACAACCTAATACCCAAAAGCTAGATCTCATGGAAGGATTTAGAGTCATATCCACTATTATAAATATTAAATACTCCATATTTGAGGAAATGCCCCTAAATTACATGCCTCCTGTGGATAGGATAAAAAAGTGTGATGAAGTTCACATTTTCAGTCAATTCTTGATATATAGATATAGATGTAGATGTAGATATAGATATGAAATAATTCTTTCCATAAATATATCCTCAACCTTTAATATTTTGAATTTCCTCACTTGCCATGTACTTATCTCTATCTCTTTGTCTATCTATTCATTTATTTATGTGATGTTACTTACTAGTGATTCACTTATAACTACATAAGAAAACAAAATAATTTACACTCCAGGTATTGCAAAAAATGCAAAAATTGGCAGCATGATTATGTGGCATTAGACAGATCTAGATATTTTTGCTGCAGAAAATAATTATATACCAAAACATGCTCTCATAATTTTAGTGTATTTACTTTTTTTAAATCAAGAAGTATAATAATAACTAACACTTTGAGATTCGCAAAGTTTCTTACTTATATGTTCTCATTTGATTGGCACCACAAACTTGTGAGCTAAGTCTTACACATCATAAGGTTGATAATGAGAAAAATCATTTAGATGTAGGGTTGGAAAGTACTGTACAGGGAACTTAGGACAAACCCCTCATTTTAAGGAGCAGGAAATTGAAACTCAGAGAGGTCATTTGGTATCCTGGGTCACAAAACTAGTAAGAGTCACAGGTGGGAATTGAAACCAGAGCATTTCTGATCTCAAATCAAGTGCTCTATCCATTTTGCCATACAGTTGCTCTCACATCCCTGGGCATGATTTAGAGAAATCTATTAGAATTTGACTTTGTTTAACCTTTGGGATAAAGAAGGGATTATCAATCTTCTGAAAATTGATACCATATTGTTATTGAATTATACATTGATGACTTCCCTTCTCCTGCACCATACAATATCATATGATTCATGCTAATTATTACAATTAAAGGCAATCAGAATGATTTAGTATCTGGAAATTTTGTGTTACTCATTGAAACAATATGTTATGCTGGTGTAATCCTCAGAAGCTGGTGATTAATGGTTTGTGGGATGGTGGAGAGTAATAGATGATCCCACAATTCAAGCATTTTTATATGTCAATACTTGATGTCTAAAATGGGTAACATCTCAAAACAGTTCCTTGCTTTCTCTCAAGATCAAAAATTAATTACTCCTTTGTAATGTTGTCTTTCTAGGGAGTCATTAGAAAAAATAATTATAATAGTTTTCAATTAAAAGGTAATATTTACATAGCCTCAATTCAAACAGAAAACAAAAGAAAACTTAAAATGACCAAATGATTTCCTCATAATTTGAAAAAAATATAAATCTTTTAAAGAACAATTTTGTCATTCAAATTTCAGTCAGAATCATGTCAAACCGAAAGATCTCCTGGAGGCAGTTCTGCCCTCACCAAAACAAAAATTACTAATGAAGAGTTCAAGAATACAGAAAATTCTACAATGATAGGAAGAAAGAAAATAAAAGAATCTGACACAAGGTAATTCTTTTTTTTTTTAGTTAATTTATGGAATAAAACATGCATTTCCATAACATACTATAATAAAAAAGATGATAGTCCATGAAACTGCAAATATATTATGTACAATTTGTCATTTTTTTTTAAATTCTCAGGCCTCAGGACAGTTGGTCAATCAGCATTTATAAAGCACTCATCCTTGGTGTCAGGGACTATGCTAAGTGCAGGGGATACAAAAGACAATTAAAAAACAAAGTCCCTGCTCTCAAGGAGCTCCCAGTCTAATGGAGAGAGATTGAGCAAAGATATTCCAGAGAGACTCAAAGGCAATCTAAACCAATTTCAGAAGGATAATCTCCTTTCCTACAGCAGGCCAGTAGAAAACAACTCTTTAGCAGCTCACTCAAATGGCAGTGCCTAGGCCAACTCCCAAGTCAGGGCCCAAGCTCACTGAAAAGCACATACCTTAATGGGGGGATGGAGGAGAAGGCTGAAATTGGAAAGGAAGGTAAAGTATTCCTTTCTCTCTCTCTCTCTCTCTCTCTCTGTCTCTCTCTCTCTCTCTCTCTCTCTCTCTCTCTCTCTCTCCTCTCTCTCTGCCTTATAAATAACCTTTAATGTTTTCCTTATTTTTCTTTTTTTAAATAATTAATTTATTTATTTTTAATTTTCAGCATTCACTTCCATGAGATTTTGAGTTTTAAATTTTCTTCCCCTCTCTTTCCTCCCTCATCCCCAAGATGGCATGCAATCTGATTTAGGCTCTACTTGTGCATTAATATTAAACATATTTTTTACATTAGACATGATGTAAAAAAGAATTAGAACTAATGGGAGGAACCATGAGAAAGAAGAAATAAAAGAAAAGGAGAGCAAACAGTATGCTTCCATCTGCATTCAAACTCCAAAGTTCTTTGTCTGGTTGTGGATAGCATTTTCCACCTTGAGTCTTTTAGAGTTGTCTAAGATCCTTGTATTACTGAGAAGAGCTAAGTCTATCAAAGTCAGTCATTGCACAATGTGGCTGTTACTGTGTACAATATTCTCCTGGTTCTGCTCATTTCATTCAGCATCAGTTCCCATTAAGTCTTTCCAGGTTTTTAAACAATACATTATAGGATTACGCTTCTTAATCCCCTCTGCTATCTGCATCTGTTTTATGGAAGAGTTCATTCCATTCACATTCACAGTTATGATTACTATCTGTCTTTCTCACCATCCTATTCCCCCTACCCTGTTTATGCTTTTCTCTTTTTTCCCTTTCCCTTCTTACTAGAATTTTGCCTTCAACCACTACATTCTTCACTCTACCCTCCTTTCTATAATCCCCCTCCCTTTTCTTTCCCTTCCTACTTCTTATAGGCTGTTAGATTACTATACCTAACTGATTATGTTGTTCTCTCTTTGAGTCAAATCTGATGAGATTAAGGTTCAAACAATGCTCATCTCCCTCCCTTCTTTCTCTCTACTGTAATACATTTTTTTGCCTTTTCATGTGATATAATTTGCCCTTGTCTGCTTCCTCCTTTCCTCTACTCCCAGAACAATCCTTTTTCACCATTTAATTAGATTTTTTATCATCACATCAAAGTCAACTTATACACACACCCACTGTCTTTGTATACCCATTTTAAATGTAGTAATAATGATACAGTTCTCAAGTTACATGTGTCATCTTCACTTGTAGGGATGTAAACCATGAGCCCTTATTAATAACATGTTGTTATTTTTTTTTCTTTCCTGTTTACCTTTTTAAGCGTTTCTTGAGTCTTGTATTTGAAGATCAAATTTTCTGTTGACCTCTGGTCTTTTCATTAGGAAGGTTTGGAAGTCCCCCATTTCCTTGAATGTCCATCTCCTACCCTGAAAGATTATGTTCATTTTCTCTGGGTAGTTGATCCTTGGTTGTAATCTAAGCTCCTTTGTCTTACAGAATATTGTATTTCATACTCTCTGATCTTTTAATGTAGAAGCTGCAAGGTCCTGCATAATCCTGACTGTGGTTCCATGATATTTAAATTGTTTCTTTTTGGCTGATTGCAGGATTTTCTCCTTGACCTGGTAATTTTGAAATTTACCAACAATATTTCTTGGAGTTTTCAATTTGGGATCTCTTTCAAGAGATGATCAGTGGATTATTTCAATGACTATTTTACCTTCTGGTTCTGGGACCTCAGGGCAGTTTTCTTGATGATTTCCTGAAAGAAGCTGTCCAAGCTCTTTTTTTTTCTCATTTTTGTTTTCAGGTAGACCGATAATTTTAAAATTGTCTCTCCTGGATCTATTTTCCAGGTCACTTGTTTTACCAATGAGGTATTTTAAGTTTTCTTTTATTTTTTCATTCTTTTGTTTCTGTTTGACTGATTCTTAATATCTCATGGAGTCATTAGCTTCCACATGCCCAATTCCAATTCTTAACAAATTGTTTCCTTCTGTTAGATTTTGTGCCTCCTTTTCCATTTGACCCATTTTACTTTATAAGTAATTCTTCTCCTCAGTGAGTTTTTGTGCCTCCTTTTCCATTTGGCCAATTCTACTTTTTAAAGACTTGTTTTCTACAGTTGATTTTTGTCCTTTTTCCAAGCTGTAGACTCTGTCTTGCATATCTCTCATTTCCTTTCCCAATTTTTCTTCTACCACCCTTATTTGACTTTTAAAATCCTTCTTGAGCTCTTCTAAGAAGGCTTTTTGGGCTTCAGACCAGTTCATATTCCCCTTTGAGGTTTCAGATGTGAGTATATTGACAATGTTGTCTTCTTCTGAATTTTTGCCTTGATCTTCCCTGTTCCCATAATAAGAATCTATGATCATCATACATTTTTTTTTTGCTCATGGTGTCTGCTTATTTCCTGACTTTAAAAAAAAAATAGCTCTCTTACTGGAGAGCAGGGGACCTTGACCCAAGCTTCTTGTGCTGGGAGCCCAGTATTTCTTACTCCACCATCTTGGCTTCTGGAAGTTCCCAAAAGTATTTGTCATTCCTTTTAAATATATAATAAAGTTATATAAATTTTTTTGCCTTTTTTCCCCTCCCCACTTGCCCTAAAGATAGCTACCACTAGACACAAATATGTATATGTGTGTATGTGTGTATGTATGTGCATATATGTATACATATATATGTAAAAAGTCATTCTATACATACTTCTATTTATCAGTTCTTTCTCTGGATGTAGAACATCTTCCTTCATAGGTCCTTTGTAGTTAATTTAAGCAATTCTTATAGAAAGAATAGCCGAAGAACAACTTACCAGCCTGTCTCTGCTCCCACAGCACTCTATCCCCTCACATACTCCCCCTTCATTGCCCCAGGCAGACCACACTGGCTGTACAATTTGTCATCCTGCTTTCAAACTCAACTCAACAATATCTCAGGAGGATTTTGCTTTTCACAGGAGGGGCAGAGGATTTCCTCCAAGCAATTCCCTTTGTTCACTTTCTACCTCTTGATCTTACCTCTCCAAGCAATGGAAGCCCCACTGCCCTAAAAGGTTTATTGAATTTGAGGCATCTGACTTTCAAAATTAAACCCTGGACTGTGTCCCAAGGACAAATCTACTTCCCTGATGACTACTAAGTTGAAGTCCCTAGACAACAAAAAATTAGAAGAGGGAGACCAGAAATGCAATGCTGATAAAAAGGTATTTTAAATAGCACAAAAGAGAAAAAAGTCAGCTAGTGAGACAAGTGAAAGGTAAAGGAAATGGAAGAGCAAAGACTTCTCAGAGTAGCCCTTTCATCATTGTTCCAGGGTTCAATATCCCCTTTTCCCCAACCCCTTCACTAACCAAACTCTCACCTCCAAGTCATCAATAGATAAATAAGCATATATTCAGTGCCCAATATGTGCCAAGCTCTGGGAATAGAAAGAAAGGCAAAAGACAATCTTGGTTCTCAAGGAACTCACAATGTAATTGGAAAGACAATAACTATTTATAGACAAGATATAGCCAAGAAAAAATGGAACTAACCAACCTAGGAAAAGCACTAGCAGTAAGGGGGATCTAGAAGGCTTCTTGTAGAAGGGGGGGATTTTAGCTGGGACTTAAAGGCCACCAGAATTTAGAGATGAGGAAGGAAATATTTCCAGGCATGTGAAAATTCTAGGCCAGTGAAAATGTTCAGAGAAGAAAGATGGAGTATCTTATGTAAGGAAAAGCAAAGAGGCCAGTGTCACTAAATCATAGAGCATGTGGTGAGGAAGGAGATGCAAGAAGACTGAAAAGGTAGAAGGGGGCCAGATTATAAAAGGCTCTGAAGCTCAGACAGGATTTTATATTTGATCCTAGAGGTGTTAAAGAGCCACTGAAGCTTACTGAATTGGGAGGAGAGTGTGACTTAGTCAGATCAGTACTTTAGGAAACTCTATTTCATAGATGAGTGGAGGATAAAGGATAGTGGGGAGAGGCTTGAAGCAAGAAGATCAGCCAGTAGGCTATTGCAATAATCTCACTACAAGATGATGAGGTCCTGTATCAGGGTGGTGGCAATGTCAGAGGATAGAAGGTGACATATACAGGGGATGTTACAAAGGTCAACAGGTGTCAGCAACCAATTAAATATGATAGGTAGGAAACACCATGAAGAGCTGAGGATGATACCTAAATGGCAAGCATTGGTGCCTGGAAGAACAGTGTTTCCTTTGACAGTAATAGGAAAATTAGGAAGAACAGAAGATGTAGGAGAGAAATATAAGAAGTTCTGTATCTGAATTTGTTGAATTTAAGATGTCTATTTTATATCGAGTTCAAGATGTCCATATAAGTAGTCAGAAATGTCTTTGTAGCTTAAGAGAGAAGTCAGCTCTAGATAAGTAGATCTAATAATAATTGAATCTATGGGAGATGATCAGATCATCAAGTGAAATAGCATAGGAAAAAAAGAAAAGGGTACAGAATGGAGCCTTGTGGGACATCCACAGTTAATGTGCATGACCTTAATGAAGACCCAACAAAGAAGACTGAAAAGGAATAATCAGACAGGGTAGAAGAAGAACCAAGAAAGAGGTGTCACACAAAAAAATAGAGAGAAAAACATATTAAGAAGAAGAAAGTGATAGTGTCCAACTCTGCAAGGAGATCAAGAACTATGATAATTTAGAAAAGGCCATTTTATTTAGTCATTAGGAAATCATTAGTAACTGGATACAACAGTTTCAGTTAAATGATGAAGTAGGAAGCCAGACAGAAGAAAGTTAAGGGGTTAGAGAAAAGGAAGTGGAGGTATAGGTTATAGATAGTCTTTTCAAGTAATTTAAACACAAAAAGAGGAAATATAATAACTAGGGGGATGGATGAATCAAGTGAGAGCTTTTTGCAGATATGGAAGATATGGGTATATATGTAGGCAGTAGAGAAATAGTAGACAGGAAGAAATTAAAGATTAGTGAGAGCATATTGGGGCTATGCTAGGGAAGATGACATGGAATGAGATCGCTTATGCATGTAGAAAGGTTTGCCTAGGCAAGGAGAATAGTTACCTCTCCATATGAAACTGGTGAAGGAGAAGATAAGTGGTAAAAGATATCTGAGTGATAAGGGATGAGGAGTAGGGAAGAAGAGAATACTTTCAGTGAATTGTTTCCATTTTTTTCCCCATGAAATGAAGCAGGGTTCTCAGCTAAGGCATTGAGGGGAAAAGTAGCCACAGAGCAGCTAGGTGGCACAGTGAAATCCACAAGATTCATCTTCCTGAGTTCAAATTTGACCTCAGACACTTACTATCTGTGTGACTTGGGCAAGTCACTTAACTCTGTTTGTTTCAGTTTCTCCATCTGTGAAATGAGCTGGAGAAGGAAATGGCAAACCACTGTAGTATCTTTGCCAAGAAAACACCAAATAGTGTCATGGAGAGTCAGACATGATTGACAAAATGACTTAGGTTTTATGAGGGTTAAAAAGGCTTGTGAAAGTTGTGATGGTAAGCAGGTTAGTGAGTTGATTAGGGATATGTAAAAGGATTGCCTTGTCCCAGTGTGGGCCTCTTAATTAATATAGGTCCCTTAGATTAAGTAATCTAAATTTGTAGTAGACTCAAATAGCATGGTTTCATGATTTTCTCCATTTTCATTCATTTCATGTGAGATGGAATAAGGCATCACATGGTTGGAGTAATCCAAAGTTAAAACTTGGTGGGGCAAGATCATTCAACAACTGTTTAAGGGTAAAAGCAACTTGAGACAGAGGCCAGTGGTGGAGCTGAAGTTAATTGCACAGAGTAAACCCTTAAACAGTGGTACTGGTAAAGATTGAAGATAGTATTATGGCAGCGACTCAGCAGTATCCCAAATTGTCACAATGATTTTCTTTCTGGATTTGGTTCCTAAATCTCTGGAATTTGACCACATGTCCTTCAGTGGGTACTTTCTTCCCCTTTCTCTCCCTAGATTTTCAGCTTCAGTGGTATTATATTGCCCTGTTAGAAAGTAAGCTTTTCAAGGGCAAGAGCTGATTTTCTTTTTGATTTTATTTGTATTGCTAGTGCCTAGCACAGTGCCCATCATATAGTAAGCATTTAATAAATAATTGACTTCTAATTTTCACCATCTGAGTAGGAACACATCTTGTCTAAGCTAGTTAACCAGAGTGAGCAAAGAATAATAAAGAAAAGATGAGGGATGGGCACATCTGTAGTAGGCCTTTTGAAAAAAAAAAAGGATTTGGCTGGACGTAACAGTGCACACTTGAGACCTTTGCTCTTTGAAAAGTTGAGGCTGGTGGATTGCTCCAAATCAGGAGTTCTTAGCAGAAGTAGGCTAAACAGATTGGGTGTCCCCACCAAGTTTAGCACAAACATAGTGAGCCTATTGAGAGAGAAGTCTAATAGGTTGCCTAAAGAAGGGTAAACCAGCCAAGGTTGAAAATAAAGCAGGTCATAGCTCCCTTGTCAGTCAGTAATGGATTCTGGCTTGTGGGGGACTGCTCTGCTTTTAGCCTGGCTGAAATAGGGAGAATAAGTCACAAAAAATGATGGGAGGGGGAAGGGCAGTATTAGCATGTAAGAATAATCTTTAAAGCAAGGATGACAAATCAGCAGAATGATTGATAGAGACAGACAAAACCTGACTGAGGAGGATAAATGAACAAACATTTAAAAAAAAGAACCATCTCTTGTGAAGTATTTCACAATAAAGGATATTGACAATTCTCTTAGGAATGTGAAAGCGCAACAAATTCTTCAAGGCACCCTTAAAAGGCCACTAGATCAGAAGAGTAATTAAAGAATGAAATGAAAATAATGACATAAAAGATAGTGAGACAACAGTTTTGATGAAATCTGCTGGTGACAGGAAGATGGTGTGTCTGTGGAGTGAGGATTCAATAATATATAGTAATAATAAAAATTAAAATATTAGAGGTAAATAAAAAAAATAGGATCAAACCTACTATCCCCATCTCACCACAGACTAAAATTAGAAAATGCTTCACACTACAAGGCACTACTGCTTAAAAAAATAGTCTAGAACCTAGAAAGAGAAAGGATTAATTAAGTGGAGGAAGTGAAAAGAAGACTTCTTAGAAAGGCATGAATGAGAATGGGAGTAAGCGAATGAATGAGGTGAGAGTACAGAATAAGGAGGATTAGGTATTAGACTCTTAGATTTGGGAAAGGGAAAAGTAAAACAATCAAAAGAGATGGAATAACAATAAAAATAAACTCAAACAGCTTAGAACTGGGCAGATCAATGGGGAAGAAGAGAGAGAGAGGGAACTAAATGTGGCTGAATTAAATTTCCCCTCAAAAAAAAAAAAAGAAGAGGTGAATGAGTTTTTAAAATGCAAGTATTTACTTCATAAAATTCAAAACACAAAGACATATAGAAAAGAATACAGTAATGGTTCTACAATAGAAAAACAACCTGCATAAGTGATCACAAATAACAAAGAGAGGAAGAGTAATACATTGGAAGGAGCAATGGCTTTGGAGTTAGAGAAGCTCAGTTCAAATCCTTCCTTTTTCATCTGTCCCCATTTTACAGATGAACAAACAAAGACTCAGTGAAATGAAGTTATTGCCAATGGTCACAAGAGCCAAGAGTCTAACCCAAGTCACATGATTTCAGATTCAGCACTCTTTCTAGTACTTTTCAGAAAAGAAATTTGATGAGTAATGTGAGAAAAGTCTTTGAACATCCCTGAACTACTTAAGAAGAACGGTGACTATTTTCTCTATGTCTAATTGTAGTTAGGGATGGTTGCATTCAAGAAAAAAAAGAATTAAGGTAGTTTGTGAGATTTTTTTCCTTTACCTCTAAGGGTAAACCATTTTTTAAAAATCTATGATGATTTAGGCAAATGCTTTTCAAACCAGATAGCGCAGCCATCTGATGTGCTAGGAAGACAGAAAACTGTGAAAGAGAATTTAAGGAATTTGTTTTGTTCAGTCATTTCCAACTCTTTGTGACCGTATTTGGGGTTTTCTTGGCAAAGATATTAGAATGGTTTGTCATTTCCTTCTATAACTCATTTTACAGATAAGGAAACTGAGGCAAATAGAGTTAAAGTCATTTACCTGGGGTCACACAACAAGAAAGTATCTGAGGCCTGATTTGAATTCTGGAAGATGATTCTTCCTGACTTCAAGCCTGATACTCTATCCACTGTGCCAATTAGCTGCCCATTTAAGGAACTAATACACTCCAAATAGATACCATAATATTAAATAATAATAAGTGATAAAACGTTCAAAAAAGACTTAGAATCACAGAATTTCAGATTTGGTAGGAATTTAAAAGCCACTTAGTCCAATCTATATATAGGGTATAAAGGTCATATATAGGGTATAAAAATACCCTTTATAATATATACCTCTGGCTGAATACTTCCACTGAGGGGAACCTACTACCTCCTAGGATTCCCATTTCACCTTTGGATAGCTCTAATTTTAGGAAGATTTTCATTCTTTCCACCAAGTCTATATTTACCTGTTTCTAACCAGCAACTTTCTAGCTCTAGCTTCTGAGGCGAGGCAAAGCAAATGTAGTTGCTTCCATATGAAGGTCTTTCAGATATTTAAAGACAGATATGATATCACACCAGTCTTCTCTTTCTTAAGCTAAAATTCCCCTTTCTTTCTTTCTATCCTCATCAGATATGGATTCAAAATTTTTCACCATCTTGACTTCCTCTCTGCAATTTATCAATACCCTTCCTAAAATTTGGGTTCCCAAACAGAACACAGTACTTCAGATTCGGATAGACCAGGGGAGTACTATCAACTCCTTAGCCTCAGTATTATGTCTCATTTTATGCTTCTCTCATTCTTCCTTTCATATTTCTTCATACCTAAAAGGAATATTTCAATTACAGTCCAACCTTTTCATTTTACAAATGAGGACCTTGATCATCCTCAATTTAATGAAAAAAAAAAAACTTAAATTTTTCCTAGATGAAAATGACAGAGATTTCCAAGTCTTCCTTTTTCTTTCCCCTTCTTCATCTCCACAGGTGCCCTGAAATGCAGGGACTAATTTGGTTTGCATTAATATCTCTGATAAAGCAAACAGAAAAAGAAGAAAACAGAAAATAGGAGCATTCTCATCATATTCTCTTTCTCTCTCTCTCTCTCTCTCTCTCTCTCTCTCTCTCTCTCTCTCTCTCCCAACTCTCCTACACAAAAAGAAAAATATTCATAACAAATATCCATAGTTAAGCAAAATAAATCCCCACATTGACTGTGTCTAGGAAAGTGTTTTTTTGGTGCTTTTTTGTTTTATTTTGCTGTTGTTGTTGTTGTTGTTTGTCTGTTAGAAAGTGAGTAGTATGCTTCATCAGTCCTCTGGAATTGTTGATGATCATTGGTCAAAAAACTTGAGTTTAAGTCTTAGCTCAACTCATAAAGGACAAATTCTTCATTTTCCTTATCTATAATGGGGATAATAAGTTCATTCTCTACTTCACAGGAAAAAAATGTGTTATAATTCTAAAGGATGTAGAAATGTGATTATTACAATTGTTACTTGGATAAGACAATTTTCCAAAAGGAAATTTTTGAAATTTTCCTTTTAATAAACCCAAGCTTCTTTCTGACACAAAAGCCCATATTGTTAACCCCCTTTAATTACTTCATGTTGTTGTATGTCTGTGAGTCATGAAACCTGATTCAAAGTCATGAGAGTACATGTGACTACATGTTTCTAATATTTAAAGTTGGGAAATACCCAAATGCAGAACCATACCTAGATTGGGGCCACTAGGGCATTTGACCCAGAGCAAAAAATTTACATGCATTCTGAATGATTTTTTTTTTCCGTTGTCTATTCTTCTCTCTGGCAGAAGAAGTTACTTAATTTCAAGCTATATTCCCCTTGACTTCAGCAGTCTTGAAAATTTGGGGTGTTCTGGGACAGATTTGCTCCCCTAGATTATATCCTGCTTGAGCCTCCCTCAGCCCAGGTGCAAAAATTCTAAGTTAAGGTTCTACTTTGAAGAGGTTCATGGTGGAGATGAATAGACTGCTACATATTTAAAAACAAGGAATTACTTAGTATTAGCCTTGTAAAGGATGTCACTAAAATGTTTAACTAGTAAGACAAATGGGTCAGTCACATGATAAGATGAAGGGATAACTGATGGACTGCTAAAGTGCTTTATTTGCATGCTCATTATGTCAAAAGAAATTAACGTAGGCTAGGAGCATATTTGATGCCCCCACTGCAGCAAACTTATGGGAGCACATGGACTAGAGTAGGACAAGATGGGCAGAAATGCATAAGTTGTGATCTTCATTATTAGAGGGAGATCCCAGATTGCTGAGACCACAGACTTTTTGGAATGTTAGAGTAAGGAAGACATTCTAAGTATGTTTGCAAATGACATAAACCTAATAGGGATATTTAAAGCACTGGATGACAGAATCAAGATTCAAACTTCTAGAAAGGAAGGAACAGTGACGTTATATTACTAGTATTGATTCCCCATGCTCTAGGTCACCTTGTGAACCTTCCAGACAAACCGATCCTGAAACAGAACTAGAAGGAGCTCAGATAATCCGTTATTCTGATATTTGAGACAAAATCTGACTTGATACATTTTCATAATAATTGTCTCTGCTAGTATCTCAATGCCTAGAGTGAATACTAGCATATACAGACTCTCTCATACATGACCTGATGCACAATCAGGGCACCAACTCTACACTTGCCCTGGCATGCACTGGCTTGCTCACTCCATCATTTTACCTCTCACAAAAATCATCCTCTCTAAGGTCCTGACTCAATCACTGACTAGTGTGAATTTGGACAAGTACAGAGTAAGAATGTCCAGGATGATTGTTCTACCAACTGACACAATGGACATGTAATACACTCTCAAATGAACTTTTTGATTTGGTTAAATAATATGAGATGTAATTTAATTAAGCCATATTCAGAGATTGCTAACCTATTGAGAAATGGCTAAACAAATTATTGTATATAAATGTAATATATTGTTCCTTAAAAATGGTGAGTTTCAGAGAAAACTGGGAAGACCTCTACAAAGTGATGTAAAGGAAAGCAAGCAGAATTAGGGAAACAATTTATACAATTACATTAAAAAACTAACTTTGAAAGACTTTAAAAATATGGTAAATTCAATGATAAAACATAATTCCAGAGGACCAGGGAAGGGAAGGGCATAAACATTTACATAGCACATACTATATGCCAGGCACTGTGCTAAGCGATTTACAAATACTATCTTTTTTAACTGAAAGTGAAGCCTTGCTTTGCAAGGTTACACCTCTTACCAGAAAGAAGATAGATTTAAAATGAAAAATGAGTCATATATATTTTGACTCTAGACACCATGGGAATTTGTTTTGCTAAATTAGGGATAGAAAGTAAATGTTTAACTTGGTAAGACTTGTATGAACTGATGCTGAATGAAGTGAGCAGAACCAGAAAAACATAGTACGTAGTAGCAGCCACATTGTGTGATAACTAACTTTCATAGACTTGACTCTTTTCACAATGCAAGGATCTAAGACAACTCCAAAAGATGGAAAATGCTATCCACATCCAGAGAAAGAACTATGGAGTTTGAATGCAGTTGGAACCATAATATTTGACCTCTTTTTTTTTCTTTTGTTGTTTTGTTGTTTTTTTTTTTCTTGTGGTTCCTCTCATCAGTTCTAATACTTCTTTACAACATCACTAATGTGACAATATGTTTAACATGTATGTCTATGTAGAGCCTATATCAAATTACATGCCATCTTGGGGAGGGAGGCGGGGGGTGGAATTGAAAACTCAAAAGCTTATGGAAGTGAATACTGAAAACTAAAAATAAATAAATTAATTATTTTTTTAAAAAGAAAGTAAATGTTTGCTAATTGGAAAAATAATAAAATTAAATTTTATAAATTCATTTTGGGAACACCAAAAATCAAAAGACATACAGTTGAACTGGATGGAGAATTAGTTATCACTGTGACTCAAATGGTCAAATTTCAGAGTTGGGAGGGATCTTCATCTACTCTTGCCCCTGGAATTTGGAATTCCATGTTCTTTCTACTCTACCAGACTCATCAGAAAAGAATCCTCTCACATAGGATAGAAGAGGGAAGGGAGCACTGAGATTATTGTAATTCTGTATAGGGATATAGGGAAGAAGGGAGCTGTTTGCAGAGGGCAGGAAAGAAGGGTGGGAAAAAATGTTCTGCCTAGAAAGAATGAGAGAATAAGTAGCTAGTACAGGAAACAAGGTGGGATAGGTTGAGGATTTGTTTATAAGGCATAAGGAGAGAGAGATTAAACAAGCTCTTGTCTACTTGGAATACAAACCTCCTTTTCCCCACTATTTTATTAGTGCCTGAGAGCGCTCTCCCCTTATGCTTTTCTATCCTCCTGAAGGAGTAACTGTACTATTTACTAGTTAATTTTTGCACACTTTATATTTCACTACCTGGGACAATTCCCCAGTGTCCCCAAACTAGTTATGATTCTGAATAAGTCACTTAAACTCTAAGAACTTTAGTTTCCTCATCTGTAAAATGGGGATAATAATACTCATATTACCTACCTCATAGGATTGTTATGAGAAAAGTACTTCAAAAACTGTCAAGTTTATGGTTTATTTATATGTGCTATATAAAGATGAGTTGTCATTATTGTTATTATTATTATTATTATTAATTTGCAAGGTACTGTAATAGAAAAGTTTATGTGATTCTTGCTGTTACTTTTCATAATCGATTCAATTTTATGAAACACAGAAACTAGAATTTTTGTTATATTTATATAGGCCACCACACATGATTGGTTTGATTTTACAATAGACAGTTTTCAATTGAATTTAATCACCTATTTTCATTGTGGAGAATTGAATATCAAATAACTGCACCGGAGATTTTTTTCATAGGTGATTTTTCCAAAAAAAAATTAGTGAAGAGAAATTATACACAAATACTTATCCTAAATACATACAAAACTGCATTTTCCTCTACCTCAGTCTTTTAAAGAACATAAAAGGCAATGTAAAATTTTTTAAAAAAAAGTAGAAAGTATGTTAGCCCCAGGAGATATGCATTGCAGTCTTCGCTCTGCCACAAGTTATAGGACCTTAGGCAAAGCATTTAATTATTCTTAAATTCCATTTATCTATGACTTAAATTTATTCACAAGTCAGGTGTGATTATCTCTAAGGTCACTTCTAGATTTAAATACTCTATGATTATCTAAAGTTACTTAACAACATTTTCAAATAAACAGGCTTTTTATTATTGTTTTCATGACTGTTCATTTCATTGATTTCACTTATCTGACCTCCATTCTCCTTTCTAGGATAAGCCAAAGACTTTTTAAGAATCTCTATTAACTAAACAAAACAACAAGTTATGGGAAATTCTTAGTTTCTTCTCCAGAAATGAAATGACTTAACTGTTACAAGTTTTTGCTAAAGTATCCTCTTGGAAACTCTTATTCATTCAACTTTTATATCATTACTTTATCTAGGTTCTCTTTCTACTTTTTTAAACATGCATCCTCAATTTCCTTTCCTGAATCACCATTTACTCCACATCCCTTAACCTTGTATGTACTCCAAGGCTCTTTTCCTGGTTATCATATCTGATAAATTCAGCTACATTCATACAGATGACTCCAAAATCTGTGTATCTAGCCTTCATTTCTCTCCTTTATTACCAACTGTCTGCTTGATAGATCTACCTGAATCTCAAACACATCATATATAAAATGGAACATACCATTCTCTCTTCTTGACTTGCCTAAATTCATCCTCACCCTATGGTCCTTCAAATTTTCTATTTCTTTTTAGTAAATCAACAAAATCCTTCCAATCATGCAAATTCAAAACTCCCTCACCATGCTCAACTGTTTTTTCTCTCCCATTCCTCATATCCACTCAATTGCCAAATCTGATACTTTCTGTTTCAAAATACTGCTCTTTCATCTATGTATTCTTTTTCTACACTCACAAAGCCAGTTTCTTAGCTTAGACCCTCATGGCATCATCTCTAGACTATTGCAATACTCTCATAATTTCTCTGCTTAAATTCAGTGTCTTCCCTCTCTAATTCATCCTCCACACAACTATCAAAAGAACTTTCCTAAGACATGGATCTGACCATAATACTTCCCTGCTAGTTTCTTGAGGCTCCTAATGACTTTACAATAAATTACAAACTCCACCAGTTGACATTTAAAGCCCTTTGCAACCTTTAGTGATCCTATTTTTACAGATTTATTTCACATTATTCCAATGTACGTACTCTAAGTTCAAGCCAAACTGGCCTATTGCCTGCTTCTTAAACTCAGCATTCCAACAACCACCTTTGTGCTCTTATGTAGTTTGTTCTCCATGCATGGAATACATTTTCCTCTCATCTGCCTCTTAGAATACTCTTTTTGTTGTTCATTCATTCAATCATGTCCAATTCTGTGTGACTCTGTGGACCATAGAGTCAGACCCTTCTATCCCACACTATCTCCCAGTATCTGTCCAATAGAATCCTTAGTATCCCTCAAGGTTCATATCAACTATCACCTCCTACAGTAAAGCCATTCCTGCCCCCTTTACCCCACCCCCACTGATTTGTTTTCTTCATTCTCTCACTCTCTCTCTCTCTCTCTTCATGTATGTATGTGTGTGTGTGTATATAGCTATATATATACACATATGTAATGTGTGTGTATATGTGTATATATGTATGTATATATAATGTGTGTATATGTGTGTGCATACACACACACACACACACACACACACACAGTTTACCCTCAGCAGAATGTAAACTCCTTGAAGACAAGCATTATTTTTCATTTTTTGTCTTTTTTTATTTCCAATGCCCAAAAGAATGACTAACCTATAGTGGACACTTAATCAATGTTTATTACTGCTGCAAGAGAAGATATAAACTAGCAATGTTTGTTTTACTGTTTGGTTGGCTTGGAAAATAACAGAGTAGAAGAACGTGACATAAACACACCACAGCTTAGAAAGTGACTACTAGATCTACCATTGGGTCAAAATTGTGTTATTAAGCCTAAATTTGAGAAAAATTGATTTTCTCAGAAGTTAATATATTTCAGTATGTGAAACAGTTGAATTAGGGGTTATATAAACCAAAAGATACTGATAATGCTTATACATTTCTGAAAAAAAAATGAAATTAGAGAGCCCAGGAGAGGTTAGGAGCCATACTGTAACATTGTATAAGAAATATTCCTTTCAATCATATTTACCCAACCCCCTCAAATCTCCCCCCCCAACACACGCACACACACAAAGGGAGTAAGATAACTGTAATGTCTGGAAAAATAGGTTTAATTCCATGTTCCATTTCCCTCACACACACACTCACATTCCATCAATGCCTGAGGTCACAGCATAACTTACTTGCATTGATTTATCTGAAAATTTTTCTGTGTACTTAAGACATCCATAAATTTAAGGAGAAGCTTAATTGCTTTTGTTATAAGGAAGGAAATTATAAAAGTACTGACAATCTTTTTTTTCTTAAGACTTTTTATTTTAAAAGGAAATTTTTTAAACATTGCATGCCTTTATTGGTGATTTTATTTCATACAATACACAATATTTAAGAAATACTTCTTGACACAGCCACCTTTCACTGGAATAATTTCCTGGCAACATCTAACTGTGTTAAGCATTTCAGTAATTATACTATGCATTAGAAAGAGCAAATATTCTCAACTTGGTAAAAGGGCCTAAGGCAAAAGATTGTTTTTTAAGGTAATAAAAAAATTTAAACAATTAGAAAAAGAAGATACCAATACAATAGAAAGTGTACTGTGGCTGGATTTTCATGGAATTGTGTTCAAATCTTGGCTCTTACTAAGTATATGACCTTGGGCAATAATAATAATGATGATTATAATAGCCCACATGATATAGCATTTTAAGGTACACAAATCACTTTAAATACATTATTTCATTTGAGCCCCACAATAACTTCATGAAATAAGTATTTTGCTCACTTTTTAAAGATGAAGAAATTATAAGACTTGCCCAGGTCTGTTTGTTTCCAAGTTCATCACTCTATTCACTATGCTAAAAGTTACTTACCTGGGGGTGGAGCCAAGATGGCAGAATAAAAGCAGTAACTTGCTTGAGTTCTCCCCCAAACTCCTCCAAATACCTGTAAAAAATGACTCTAAACAATTTCTAGAGCAGCAGAATCCACAAAAAGTCAGAATGAAACAAATTTCCAACCTAAGACAACCTGGATGGTTGATTGGAAAGGTCTATTGCACAGGCTGGGAGAAGAGCTCAGTTCAGCGTGGGCCACTCAGGCAAAGACCAGGCTTCAGCAAACCTGGAGCAGTCCTCAGAGGATTGAATCAAGGGGAATTATGGTGGTTTCCAGACTTCTCAACCCACAACCACCAAAGACAACTTAGAAGGTCAGTAGGAAAAGTCTATGACCATGGTGAGAGAGGAACTCAGTCTGACCCCAGTCCTGACAAAGCCATGGCCCTGGCTGCTTCCAGAGCTCCTAACCCACAGACAGAAGGGGAATCAAGTGGCTGATCAGAGGCAGATTGCAGGAATCTCTTTGCTGGTGCCGAGGCAGGATTCTCTTGCTTTGCCTGTGCTTGGATCTGGGTTGTAGTCCTGGGTGATGCTCCTGGGGTGTGGAGGAGTGCTGGCATGGTGGAGCTTGTGGTGGTGGTGGAGAGGGAATCCTCCTCTCAGTTCCAAGGCAGAAAAGAGTGCTTGTGGTCACTCATAGAACTGAACTGAACTGAAAATTTACAGGTCCCTAGAAATATCTCTGAAAATACCTGCACAAAACCCATGAAGCTTGGGACAGTACATTCTCCACACTGGAAGCAAACCCCTACCTTAACTAAGAGTTTGAAAGTCAAATAATTTGCTGGGATCATGAGCAAACTTTGCAAAATAAGTCATACCATAGAATATTACTTTGGTGACAAAGAAGTTCCGAACATACAACCAGAAGAAGACAACAAAGTCAAACTCCTACATCCAAAGCCTCCAAGAAAAATATGAATCAGTCCCAGGCCATGGAAGAGCTCAAACAGGATTTTGAGAAGCAAGTAAGAGAAGCAGAAGAAAAACTGGGAAGAGAAGTGAGAATGATGGAAGAAAATCATGAAGAACAAGTCAACAGCTTGCTAAAGGAGACCCAAAACTATTGAAAAAAATAACACCTTAAAAAATAGACTAACACAAATGGCAAAAGAAATCCAAAAAGTCAATGAGGAGAAGAATGCCTTCAGAATCAGAATTGGCCAAATGTAAAAGGACATCCAAAAGCTCACTGAAGAAAATACTTCCTTAAAAATTAGAGTGGAGCAAATAGAAGCTAATTACTTTATGAGAAATCAAGAAATTGTAAAAACAAAATGAAAAGAATGAAAAAAAAATAGAAGACAATGTAAAATATCTCTTTGGGGAAAAAAAACTGACCTGGAAAATAGATCCAGGAGAGATCATTTAAAAATTAGGACTACCTGAAAGCCACGATCAAAAAAAGAACCTAGACATCATCTTTCAAGAAATTATCAAGGAAAACTACCTTTATATCCTAGAACCAGAGGGTCAAATAGAAATTGAAAGAATCCATTGATCATCTCCTGAAAGAGATCCCCAAAGGAAAATCCCTAAGAATATTATAGCCAAATTCCAGAGTTCCCAGGTCAAGGAGAAAATATTGCAAGCAGCCAGAAAGAAACAGTTCAAGTATTGTGGAAACACAATCAGGATAACACAAGATTTAGCAGCTTCTATATTAAGGGCCCAGAGGGCTTGAAATATAATATTCCAGAGGTCAAAGGAGCTAAGACTAAAACCAAAACTCACCTACCCAGAAAAACTGAGTATAACCCTTCAAGGGAAAAAATTGACATTCAGTGAAATAGACGACTTTCAAGTATTCTTTATGAAAAGACCAGAGCTGAATAGAAAATTTGACTTTCAAAAACAAGACTCAAGAGAAGCATGAAAAGGTAAACAGGAAAGAGAAATCATAAGGGACATGTTGAAGTTGAAGTGTTTAAATTCCTACATGGAAAGATATTTGTAACTCATGAGACTTTTATCAGCATTAGGGTAGTTGGAGGGAATATATATATAGACAGAGGGTACAGGGTGAGTTAAATATGAAGGGATGATATTTAAAAAATAAAATTAAGGGGTGAGAGAGGATTATACTGGGAGAAGAAGAAAGGGAGAGGTAGAACAGTGTAAATTATCCCACATAAAACAGACAAGAAAAAGTTTTACAGTGGAGGGGAAGTGGGGGAAGGTGAGAGGGAATGAGTGAATCTTATTTTCATTGGATTTGGCTTAAGGAGGGAATAACATACACACTCAATTGGGTATGGAAATCTATGTTACCCTACAGGAAAATAGGGGGGAAGGGGATAAGAGAGTGGGGGGGATGATAGAAGGGAGGGCAGATTTGGGGAAGGGGTAATAAGAAACAAACACTTTTGAGAAGTGACAGGGTCAAAGGACAAAATAGAATAAATGGGGGGGCATGATAGAATGGAGGAAAATAGTCTTTCACAATATGACTGTTATGGAAGTGTTTTGCATGACTACATATGTATTACCTGTATCGAGTTGCTTGCCTTCCTCAATGAGGGAGGAAGGGAGAAAATTTGGAACCCAAAGTTTTAAAAACAAATGTTAAAAATCGTTTTCACATGCATGCAACTGGGAAGCAAGATTTACAGGGAATAGGATATAGAAATCTATATGGGGAAAGGGATAAGAATTGGGGGGATGATAGAAGAAAAAGCAGATTAGGGGAAGAATTATTCAGAATGCATGCCATCTTGGGGTGGGGGAGGGGCAAGATGGGGAGAAAATTTGGAATTCAAAATCTTGTTGAAGCTACTGTTGAAAACTAAAAATAAATATATCAATAAATGTTTAATGTAAAAAAGAAGAAAAAAAATTTTAAAAGTTACCCTTGGTGGGACTCAGTTTCCTCATCTATAAAATGAAAAGTTAGGACTAAATAAATTATCTTTAAGGTCTCTTTCATATATACCATTCTATTGGTTTATGTGTATATATGTGTATGTATATATTTGTGTGTGTGTGTATATATATATGAAATATGTGTGCTTATGTGATATACACATACATATACACATGCACATAACACATATACACATGTATATACACATATAAATGTACAGACTAACCTTGTTTTATTATGTGTCACTTTCTTGCATTTTATAGATATGGCATCTTTTTTTTTTTTTCCAAATTGAAGGTTTGTGACAATCCTGTGTCAAGCAAGTCTATTGGCACCATTTTTCTAATGGCAGGTGCTCACATCCTGTCTCTGTGTCACATTTTGGAAATTCTCTCAATATTTCAAACTTTTTCATCATTATTCTGTTATGGTGTTCTGTATTCAGTGATCTTTGCTGTTAGTATTGTCATTGTTTTGGGGTGCCATGAACCGGGCCCATGTAAGACAATGAACTTAGTAAATGTGTGTTTTCTGACTATTCCACTGACCAGCTGTTCACCATTCTCTCTTCCTTCCCTTGAGCCTCCCTATTCACTGAGACACAATAATATTGAAGAATATTACATAAACTTAGTTGATAAAGCAGTGGCAGGGTTTGAGAGGATTGTCTCCAATTTTGAAAGTTCTATTATAGGTAAAATGGTATTAAACAGCATTGCATGCTACAGAGAAATCTTTCAAGAAAAGAAAAGTCAATCAATGAATCAAATTTCATTATTGTCTTATTTTAAGAAATTGCCATAACTACCCAAACTTTCAGCAATCACCTCCCTGATCAGTCTGAAGCCATCAACACTGAGGCAAGCCCTCCACCAGCAAAAAGATTTGACCAGCTGATGGCTCAGATGATGGTTAGCATTTTTTAGCAATTAAGTATTTTAATTAAGATATATACATTGTTTCTTTTTTAAGACATAATACTATTGCACGTTTAATAGACTACAATGCAGTGTAAACATAACTTTTATATGCACTGGGAAACCCAAAAAAATCATACAACTTATTTATTGAGATATTCACTTTATTGTGGTGGTCTGGAACTGAACCCACAGTATCTTAGAGGTATGCTTCTATATATGCTTATACATATATAAATATACATGATAGGAGTGCTGGGTTTCCATAATTGCAGCCTTCCCTTTATCCTCCTGCCCAATTCCCATAAATGGATTACTGTAGAACTGCCACAAAGTTAATACAAGACTACTATGCTATATAATCAATGTATGTTCTAATGCTACAGTGGGGAAATTTTCCCCAAAGCACAGAATTAAATTGTCCCTTCTCTGTCTCTGCCTACTCCCACCATGAAAGCTACCTAAGAACCAGCCAAAGGCACTTGCCCAATGATAAGACCATCCTTGTAAATAAGATATCATAAATTTTCCATATTTTAAGCCATAATTTGTTATAGCAAGGATACTTCATACTGTCTGACTCTGTTTTTTAGCCTTCCTCAGTGCTAGATCTTATTATCCAGATAGTTCACCATTTTTCATACACTTGCTCCATCTAGTGGGTTCCATGCTTAAGAAACAGTGATGTTTGTGCTATGAAAACATAATAACCAGGCTTGGGCCCAAAGAAGGAATATAAAGGAGTACTTTTCTGCAAAGGTGGGGGGCAATGGGTGTGGAGCACTGCATGTGATTTTGGAGTTTCTTGATGGCATGGTTAGTTTTTGTTGAACTATTCAGGATTTTTTCCTCTTTTTTAATTCTTTGTTATAAGAGATGGTTTTCTGGGATTGTGGAAGGAAACATGGGGAAATATAAATGGCATGAAAATCAATAAACATTTCTTTTAAAAAGAAAAAACAAGTATTTTTTCCATTCCTAGTAATGTGAAGGAATTGAAAACTGCATCATATAAATGCCCTTATTCTTTATAATCAAAGAAATGGAGGTCATTAAATATCTTTGTTTCAAACCAAACACACCCATCCTCTCATGTAAAAATAAAAGAGAGCCAACAACACCATTTTTCCCTTACTTATAAAAATCAAAGCTTGTTGTATACAACTGAAATTCAAATGAATGCATGATTCTGATGTTTACAGTGAATTTTAGCATTTTTAGATATCCTATTTCAGAAAATCAGTTCTGCTCTACATAATATGTAAGGGGCAGCTGCAGCTGCCAAGCTAGCTTATTGAAGAGGAAGCATTCTAGTTATATTATCTCACTTAACAGGACAAAAATTCAGCTTCTGAAAAGTCCTTTCCCCACTCTTAGAGCAAACAATGGGTTTGCTAGGATTTTATAATGAATATATATATGAATTATTTAAGCAACTATGGTATTTTAAAAATAAAGCAGCAATGTACAGCATTCAACTTTATTATGAGTTGCCATCTGATTTTTCAGAAGAATTCTGAAAAAAAAAAGTGTTCTCTTTTTGTTTTTTGGTTCTTTGGTTTTTTTTTAATGAATTGGGCTGAGATCAGGCCTAGGCAACAATAGAGAGGGAGTAAAAACTTTCCTGAACAGTTCCCTCCTTTTGGAAGCCTCTTGAAACTACTCCCTCTCCCCAACTATAGCTCTAGAAACCCTTGCTCCAAAAATTTGATGTGGAATCCATAGGATCTCCTAGCAACAACAGAGCTATACATTCAAGGCTTCATGCTGCCCCAGGTGGAGATATAAGGCAGCTGGAAGCAGCACCCACTACTCTTTCCCCACTTTTCAGAGGCTCCTATGGAAACTATAGTTTTCTGTCTGTTGGTTTTTATTCCCTCCTGCTATTAAGTGAATGAGTATAGGAGAGTGAGAGGACTAGGCCATGACCTGTGAGCTTCAAAAGCTTAGAAGTGCCGCCAGAGGTCCAGGAGCCAGGGTCTGTAGCAAAGTCTACTAGCAGCTGAGACTGGGGAAAGCTTCCTCTGAATAGCAAAGTGCTTTTCCCGGACCAGCAGTGAATCAACCTAGACATTAAAACACTGGAATGTGAAGAAAAAAAAAAAAGAACTGGTTTGACTATTGGCACTTCTGGACTAGATGCAGAAATGAACTTTTTGAAAGGATTTGTTATTGTTGTTGTTAACACCATTTTTATATTTGAATTCATTCTCTTCAGGAAGCAGGGTATAGAGAGAAGAATTTGACCTAGTTCAGGAGGATGATTTTGTACTTCGGTTCTTGCTATAACTATTGGAAAATTTTTGGAAAAGCTAATTCTTTAGATTGTAAGCTCCATGAAGTCAGGAATTGTCTTTTGCCTCTTTTTGCATCCCCTGGGGCATAGTAGGTACTTAGTAAATGTTTATTGAATTAAACGTCAATTGTTTATCAAGTATATAGATCAACTGGTGATAATGGTACTAGGTCAATAATCACTGGTTGGATGATATAAAAGAGGTAATTGGTTGAATGATATTGAAGAATCACGTTGGAGGAGGGCTCAGATCAATTATATTAGAAGAATAAACAACAAACCCTCAGTTACCCCTAGGAATTTTAGTGAAAAGTAGCCAAAGTCTTGCAACCCCATCAACCACTTCAACTAAGAGTTGTGGTAATGATTACCCAGAGCCTACCTAGGTTATATTAGAAATTCTGTGAGGGGTATACCTATGTGTGGACGCATGTGTATTTACATATAATTGAGGGGAGTCTGGAAAAGTCTTTGGCATCTTTTCCAATAATAAAATCTACTCTTTTTCGTCCACAGTTTTTCATAGTCACAGAACTGGATTTGACCTTACAGATCATATAATCAAACACTTTCATTTTATAGCTAAGAAAGCTGATGCCTGAAAAGATGAAGCATTTTGGCCAAGGTCACAAATTAATGGATGGTGCAATTATACAATCCATATGCCCTGACTTCTAGGACAATAGTCTTTTCAATACTTCATTCTACCTCTCAGCCAATGCTGAACTACAATTTCCATATCAACCACATCAATAGATTTCTTTTCACACAATACTCTGAAAATCATGGGAACAAAAGCTCATTTTTCCAGAGCTTTTAAGTTTATAAAATGGTGCAACAATTATTATGTCATGTAATCCTCACAACAGTCCTACCTAGCAAGTATTGTATTATATACTATTCTCCCTATTTTGCGAGTAAGGAAACTGAGGCTTAGATGAATTGCTTTCTTAGTGTTCCCTATGTATTAAGTAGTATAGGTGGATTTTGAACTCAGGTATCTTTAAATTGAATTCCAGCACACTTAACATTATGCCAAGATGATTAGAAAGAGAAGAGTCAGAATACTGCTTAGATGTGCTTTGAGACTTGGGTGTTCAGTAGCACCAGTTACTGAACTCCTCTTCCCATTTGTAGCCCTGCTACCATTGGGGTCTGTTTTTTTAAAGAAGGAAGAGGCACCATGAGAAGGAACTGCAAGCCATGTGCATTTTGGTTTTTACAGTAGCATAAATGATGGGAAACTCAGATCAAAGACTTTGGAACTCTATCAATAGAACACTGTTGTTTTTGTTACTTGTGGGTGCAAGTAAGAAAGCACTATTGTACAGTAGAAAGAAAATTGAATCTTGATTCAGAAGACCTACATTCAAATGCCACCTCTGATTCACAAGACCTGTATGAAAGGCAAGTCACAGAGCAAGAATTTAGAGTCAGGGAGATGTAGGTTCAAATCCTGCCTCTGATATGACTTGCCTGATATGCCTCTGATTTCAGGGAACCTCATCTGTAAAATGAAAAAGTTGGAATAAAATGTCTGTGAGGTCCCTTCCAGAAATATAGATATGGACAAATATACACACATTTATATGCATACATGTACATACACACATACATATGTATATCCAGGATAAAAACAATAGCATCATCAAAATATCATTTATGAAACATTTACTTTATGCCAGGCACTTTAATAAGCAATGGTTATACGAAGAAAACAAAAATATTATCTGCCTTAAGGGGTTTATATTTTGTTCTTGTTGTTGTTGTTGTTGTTGTTGTTGTTGTTGTTGTTGATATTGAGTTGTTTCAGTCACGCCTGATTTTTCATGATCCCATTTGGAGTTTTCTTGGCAAAGATATTAGAGTCAATTGGGGAATGGATGAACATGTTGTAACATATGACTGTGATGGAATACTACTGTGCTATAAGAAATGCTGAGTTTGATGATCTTAGAAAAACATGAGTAGACTTGCAAGAAATAATGAAGAGCAAAATGAGAAGAAACAAGAGAACTATACACAGTAAGAGGAATATTGTTTTAAGAACAACTTTGAGTGACTCATTTTGACTATTAAAAATACCAAAATTAACTACAAAGGACCTATGAAGGAAGAAGTTATCTGCATCAAGAAAAAGAACCAATCAATAGATGCATGTACAGAATGATTTTACATATATATGTACATGTATACACACACACACATGCATGCAGGCATGCATGTACGCATATATCTGTGTCTAATGGTTGCCACTTCCTTCTCCAGGTTATTTTACAGATAAGGAAACTGAGGTAAATAGGGTTAAGTTACTTGCCAAGGGTCACACAGCCAGTAAGTGTCAGAGTCTAGATTTGAACTCAGAAAGATGAGTCTTCCTAACTCCAGACCTGGCACTCAACTACAGGACCTAGCTTCCTCACTATATTCTAATAAGAGCTAACACATAAAAATAGATTTTGTACATGCAAGATATATACAGTGTAAATTGGAGGTAATCTGAGATGGCAGGCACTACTATTGAGGAGGATTGGGAAAGGCTTCATGCAGGAGGTGAGATTTTAGCTGAGACTTGAAAGAAGTCAGGGAATTCAGCGGCAGAAATGAGGTGGGAGGACATTCCAGGTATAGGGGATATCCAATGAAAAAGTGTGGAGTTGGGAGAACATGTGTGTTCTCAGCAAAAGGTTTTGTCTCTGGGATGATACAGCAAACCCTTGGTACTTTCTTCCATGCCCTCTCCTCTGTGATGAAAATGAAGAAGTACTGAATTAGACTTAAAAAGAGAGAGAGGGGGCAGGGCAGCTAGGTGGTGCAGTGATCAGAGCACTGATCCTAGAGCCAGGATGACCTAAGTTCAAATACAGTCTTGGACACTTGACACTTAACTAGCTGTGTGACCGTGGGCGAGTCACTTAACCCCAATTGCCAGAGAGAGAGAGAGAGAAACAGCTGGCTCACCGGTGCTATTAACCTTTGGAATCAAGAATCCACTGGTAGTGTTTTAATCATGAATTGGCACAGTCTCCACAACTGGAAAAATATGAACATATGAATTTCTGATCTAAGCAAAATGGGAAAATTCATATTTGGAGACTGAAGCTATCTCACTTATCAAAAATCTGATATTGAAAGGGGGAAAGGGAATAGTCAGTGTCAATAAACCAAGGTGGGATAAGTCATAGCATTAAGGAAGTTTTCTTCCATGGCCATTACCCTCTCCCTTTTCTTGTCTTTTTGCCAGATCTATTTTTGAAAACAACAACTAAACCTGCTATTTCATGTATATTCACATCTTCTTTGGACAGGCAATCTTTCTGATCCCAAAGGTTTGTATTATTTTTATGGAGCAGAGGGACTCCTTAAAATTGTAGCCTTTATTACTAGGTATGAGATATAAAATTAATCTGTTGTAATGGATGTAAAAATGTCTTTAGAGTCAGGGAGATGTAGGTTCAAATCCTGCCTCTGATATATACTGCTTTTGTGACCCTGGCAAGTCATTTTGCTTCATAATGACCCTGGCAACTCCCTAAAGATATGAGTTGCAAGGTAGGTGCCAACCAGTATTTTCATAAGTAGCTTTCTCGTGGTGGTTCTCTATGTTAATAGAGTCAAACCTTTGCTCCCAAAAAGAGGTTTGTTTTTTTTTTTAAATAAATTTGATCCATTTACAAAACAAACAAAAGACACAGAAGATCAACTGTAAGCTATTATATTTATGGCATTTCACTAGGTTTCCCTTTTTTTTTTCAAGAAACACAATGTCAAACTTAAGTTCTTGTCACATTTTTAACTCTAAAATTGTGTTTTTGCTTTTTTTTCCAAGTTTACATACCATTTTAAAGAAAGTAATGTTCTCTTTCATTTCTAACATTTTAGTAACTGAAGCATGTTTTTAAATTATTATTAATAATTAGGTCTCTAGACTGTTTGCTGCAAGGTTAAAAAGAAAAAAAATAGAAATGTTCTACTTTACTTGTTCCCCAGCTAATTCATACAAAGATGAAGAAATGTTTGATTGAACAGACCAGATGTTCAATGCAGGGGGAGAAGAAGAATACATTATGACTAAATGAGTTTTTACATACTTCCACAAGCCCATATCTTCATTTTGGCAGCCTAACTTTTGCTGAAAAAAAAAATTAATGTACTGTATCAGTTGTATTCTTTATAATAATAATAATAAAATAATAATCCTCATCACTTATACAGCACCTCTCTTCTGATTGTGAAAGCCATTTGCAAGAGGTAATATTATCTCAGCTTCACAGATTGCAAAATGGAATTCAGGTGATTTACCACAAGGTCACCTAGTGAATCAATAGAAAAAGTCAGGTCTTCTCATCCAATTCCTTGTTGTAACACCAAGAAACTCTTTGCCAAAGCTTCCTCTAACCTGATAAAATGTCTGAACCACAAAACTAGAAGGTCTCTGAGAAAGCAGCCCCTATTATTAGGTGCACTAGGAGCCAATGTGCTATATAATCAGTCAGTACTGGACTTGGAATTAGAAAGCCCTCTCTTTAAATTCCCCTTCTAAGTAGTATTAACTACATGACCATGGATAAGTTAGATAACCTCTTTGTGCTATTTTCTCACTTTTAAAAGAGATAATAACATTTGTAATACCAACATCATAGCTATTAAAAGATTCAAAGGAAAGAATTATATGCAAAGCACTTTGAAAACTTTAAAACTCCAAATATACATCAACCCATATTACCACAGTGAATAAGAATCTACCTTACAAAAAAAGATATTTTAAAAAATGTATTTACTCTATTTCAATAACTTAAGGATGGGGCTGGACCTAGTTATAGGGAACTTTTAGATGAAGAAATCCCCTCTATGGATGCAGCTGGCCCCTTCTCAGAGCCCTATAGTATTAGTGTTGCCTAGAACACTGAGATGTTAGGTAATTTGCAAGTAAGGCCAACATGTATCAGAGATGGTTCTTGAATGTAGGTTTCTCTGGATCTAAGGACAGGTCCCTAATGACTATGTAACATTGCCTCTCAATGTTGAGAACATTTCAATAACTTACAATTAGGAAATGATTCATATTATCTAAACATAATCCCTAATGCTTCTGCCTAAGTCTAATTTCTTCCTTTCCAAATCATTTTTTTCCAACTCATTTTTAACTCCTTTAGGCATATGCCAGAAAATCTAGACAATTTTTAAAAAGACTATAAGAAATGCCATACTAGGTAAAAACAAATGGTACACACACACACACACCATTGTCCCATCTCTTTTGTTGTTTAGTAGTTTTCAGTCTTGCCCAATTCTCCATGACCCCATTTGAGTTTTACTTCGCAAAAATACGAAAGTAGTTTGTCATTTACTTCTCTAGCTCATTTTACAGATGAGGAAACTGAGGCAACCAGGGTTAAAGTCACTTGCCCAGTGTTCTGCCTCATTTCTTACTTAACTTTCATCACTGAGTGGGTGGTGCCTCAGTCAAATTGAGACCTGTTAAAGACCTTAGCTTAAAAAGGCCAAGGTCCCTTACTGCATCCTGGGCATTCTGTCATCCTGATCTATATCTGGCCACTGTACCCAGATGGCTCCGGAGGAGAAAGTGAGGCTGGAGACTTTGCACAGCCCTCCCTCACTCAAATCTAACTTACTCACATATCATGGCATCACCTCCCTGGTGTCATGTTCCTCTTCAAGAACGAAAGACAAACAACAACATCACTTGTCCAGTGTCACGCTGCTAGTAAGAGTCTGAGGCCAGATTTGATCTCAGGAAAGATCAGTCTTCCTGACTCTGGGCCCAGCACTCTACTTACTGTGCCACTTAGCTTCACAGTCCAACAGGACATAAATCTACCCTATAAATATTAGCATGATGAAGTAGTCGTTCCCATAGGGTTGTTGGGTTTGTTTTTTTTATAAATTTTTCCATCGAAGGTTTGGATCTCACCAGGCTCAGCTCTTATTAGCCTTGTTCATTAGTCTAATGAGAGTCAAGTTTAAAACTAAGGGAGAAACTTTGACTTCTGGCCAGGTTTTCTTTGGAGATTTCATTACCTATCTGTGACTTGATGTAACTGCATGCCTACATATGTAGCAATTGGCATTATTATCAAACAGGAGTGGAAACCATTTTTTCATACCTATAGAGAAACATAATTGTCATATGCAAAAAAGCAAAGCTGTATGATATTCCTCTTTTAGATAAGGGAATGTAAACCCTAAAACCTTGTGTTTTCTAGAAAAGCATGGGAAACAGAACTTTCTCCAGAAAGTACAATAAAAAATAAGAGGCTTTATTTCCATTTTATACATAACCAATTAAAAGGTGAAGAGAAGACAGAAAAATAAGTGGAGAAAAACAGAATTAGGAGAAAGACAAAAAAAAGAAAGATGGATGGATGCCCATGCATATGAGAAAGAAAGAGAAACAGAGAGAGAAGGAGGGAGAGAGGTTCATAGTCTTAGTTGAAAGTCACAGACTTAGGCTAAAGGGTTAAAATATTATTTTCTATCTTTTGAGATACTGATTGTTTGATTAATCACAATTTAGAGCTTCTGAACTGCTATAATATCTAGGTTCCATTCCGCAAGGGCTGTAACCAAGATTAGAGCAATATTGCTGAAGAGCCAGATGCAATCAAGTTGTCTGCTAAAACTGACGCAGGGCTGGAGGTTGCTAACCCATAGTCTAGACTCTATTTGTTTGCTCTTATTGTTGCTTTTACTAGATCATCCCTTCATTTTGTGCTTAACTCCTATATTAATTTCTTCTATTGACTGATAGGCAGGATATACCCCTAGACTAGAGGCTAAACAAATTCTAGGAGCTTTGAAAGCATTTAGGGGATCCAGACTCTCATTTTATTGGTATGGAAAACTTCTAGAGAGAAGAAACTTTCTCCACTAATACATATTGACAATTATTCTGCAATTTAAGTTCTTAGAGAGTTGCCTGAGGCCCTGAGAAGGCCAGAGCCATACAGCTAGTATGTGTGAAAGGTAAAAATTGAACCTAGATTGTCCTGATTCCAACACCCACCCTCTAACCATTACACCATGTTTCCTCTCTTAGGAAGTAGAAAAGTTAAAAAAACCATAATATTAGTCCCTTTACCACGTAAAAGTCTTGCTCTTGTGTCATATTTCTCCTTTAGCTAAGAATTCTTATTTGATTTGGTACAAAAACATCTACTTCAATAAATAGGTCATGCAAAAATATCCAAACCTCCCAGTATTTACCTCCAGAGAAAAGGCTGAGAAGGTTATCTGTTTGAAGGACAAGTATAAGTACAGCAGAGTTCTCTGTGAAGGAAAGAGAAAGGAAAGAGATCACATGAAAAAGAGGGGGAGAAATACAAGATGTTCCAAAATTCTGCAGTGTGCCCTAAGAGACTCCACTAAGTATTTTGAAACACTTTGCATTTCTCCACCTCTTTCCAGTGACCACTCCTCTTTCTCTACCTATTGGAGCTTAAAGACACACTAAGAATTTTGGAACACTCTTTATTCTGCTTCATCCAAATAATGTTTGTAGCATCCCCTCTACAAAATGATTTAGAATTGCCAAAATGGACTGCTGAATAGGATGAAAACCTTTAGTCTATTTTGATCCACTCACAAAAAAGGACAACACCTTAAAGACCTTTGCCCTACTGGAAAAATCTCAAGTGTGAAGCAATATGTTTTCAGGGATGGAAGTAAGCTTGGACAATTTGTGCTCAAGTTACGAAAGCTGGAGGTGAGAATGTGAGGTTGAGAGAACTGATGAGTCAGAGGTGAAGTCAAGTAGCTATTCATATTCCAACCACCCCACCTCTCTTTTCTCTAACTCCAGCTTCTGTGTCTAGAAGACCACTCAGAGGTTGAAACTAGAGACATGTTGAAGCAGACCTGTTATTGCCGAACTTTCAGTATCAAATAGTGAGTTTTGCCTATCTCTCCACAGTCGCTCCACTTTGCTAGGAAGGGCATATGTTAAATTTGAAGATTAGCTGTCCCTAAAGTTTGTTCATATTGTTGTTCAATTTGTATAGAAAAAAGATAATATAAAAGGATAAAAGTGTGGGCAATCAGAAAGTCCTGCTGTGTATGTTTCATTAGAGTTGTATGGGAGAAGGGCAGTAGCAGACAGGTTGCAATAAGAATGAGATAAAGAAAATATACTCTATCAGAAATGTTTGGGTTCATCCCAACTGAGACCTAGAGTTAAATGAAAATAAATCTTACTGATTTATATCCCATGCCTTGTTGAATCAGAGTTAAAGCATGGGTTTGTTTTTCCATTGGGGGGTTGAGGGAGGGGAATTGTGCATTGCTGCCACAGCAAATTATGCGATCTGCCCCACTGGTCTATTCTGCACATTCTCAAGGAAACCCTTCTTATGAGTTGAATCAAGGATGGTTATTTGAAAGTTAAGTCGTGCCATGTGTGAAATGAAGAAGTGTGGCTGGAAAAGACTAATTCTTCATCTCTGGAATAATAGTATAGCAGAATCTTTTTATAGTATTCAAACAACTCCTCATAGAGATATTCCTTCACATGTATATGTATAAGCATATAGAAATATGATATATGTACTGTGTAATCAATCCATATCATATATGCATATATTTTATATGTTGTTATAGGTTTCCCTTCAAATATGAAGATTGTCATTTATTTCAATAGAATATTTTTTAAAATAATTGTTCCTTTTCAACAAAAATGTTAACTGATCTTTATATGTTGTTTAAAGGTTTAGAAGTTGTTTGACATACATTATTTCATCTGATCATCACAACAACCCCATCTGGTAGATAGGACAACTAGTATTATTATTGTAGTACTCCAGGGTACATTCTACCTTTCCAAACCTATTGGAATTAATTATTTATTCAAAACCACTGCTCATGAACCCCTATTTTCCTCTAAACCTTTTAATCAGCCAGAATAAATCATATGGCATCATAGGAAGTCAAAAGGGCATTTACTTAAAATATAATGCAAAGTAGATGACAAGGAGTGGGGAACCTGTGCCCTCAAGGCCACATGTGGCCCTCTAGGTCCTCAAGTGCAGCCCTTTGACTGAAACACAGAACAAATTCCCTTAATAAAAGGATGTGGCATCAAGACTGCAGGTTCTCCACCCCTGGATCAAACAGAAAGGACTCTCATCTCCTGTTTCTCAAAACAATCTCTCTCTGTCTCTGTCTCTCTGTCTCTCTGTCTCTCTGTCTCTCTGTCTCTCTCTCTCTCTCTCTCTCTCTCTCTCTCTCTCTTTCGTATGTGTCTGTGTGTATATATAGCTTTGGGAAGTTCTATGTCCACATCTCCTCAATTCCTATGCCATATTCTGTAAGCAAGAAAACAAAAAGTCTATGACGACATCTCATGGATGAATGCCAAAATCTTGATGCCTGGAAAATTATCCATTCTGTCAGCACTAACTTTGAGGTTTTCTTCCTGGCACTGATATCTTCATGCCTAAAAGTTGAACACTGGCATAAGAAATGGTGGATAGGTAATCATCTGCTAGTAATGATAAGACTTAAGAGCAAGTAGAGGAGAAACTTCTCCTTAGTGGTAGCAGAGCTGTACTAAAGGTTCCTGTTGCCATTACTAATTTTCCTTCTGACTGCTTCCATTTTAGTCTCTGACCCACTTCTTTTCTCCCTTATTTAAATGAGTCTTCAACCTCTACTTCTGAAGAGCTGTAGCCCTTCTTTATCAAATGTCTTGCATTAATGAGTAAACGTATGTATGATATTCTGGGGTAGGAGGTTCAGGGTCTTCTGGGTTGTGAAGTTCAGGGGTCTCTTAAAATGAATAAGTGTCTTCAGGCCACAAAACATTGTAGGAACACAAACATCATACAGGGAGATTTCTAATTTTACAGGTGTAGAAACTGAGGTTGAGAATGGCTCGAGGCCACACTGCTAATAAGTGGCAGCTCTAGGATATGAAGACATATGAAGTTCAATGCTCTAACCATGCTGCCTCAAGTATTGACTTTAAAGAAAATAAAGTATATTATATAAAAATACCCAAATTAACTACAAAAAATATATGAAGATACTATCTGCATCCAAGAAAGAAATGAAAAATAGAATAATGTATAGAATGATTTTATGTAAATTATATACATATTTGTGTCTAATGGTAGCCATCTCTAGGGTAGAAGGGAGGGAAGGAATAAAAAAAAAGGAAAAAAGAAAAAGAAATTTACACAAGTTTATCATGTATTAAAAAGATTAGCAAGTTGTACATAATAGATTTGCATTTTCATGTGCAAACATCTTTTGTTTTAATTATACTGTTATGGAAATGCTTGTTTTACTCCATAAATTAAAAAGAAAATAAATATTTAAAAAAGAAGAAAAGAAAGTATGAAAGCTAGTTATATTTTATTTAAATCAAAATTAATTCAATTACAAGTCAGGAAAACTTAATTTTGTCTATCCATTTCTGAAAGCAGTATATTCTTATTTTTAGCACAATCTTACTGAGAGGCAGCAGGCCTGGTAAATAGAGCGCTGGCCTCAGGGCCCAAAAAGACCGGGGTTCAAGTCTCACCTCTAGCACATATTGGCTGTGTGACCCTGAACAAATTGTTTACACTCTCAGTGCTCCAGTCAACTTTCTAAGTGAACAAGTTGCAAAAAAGTGCCAACATACAGTGTTGAGGATATTTCCTTTTTCTAGAATTCTCTATACAAATGAAATCACAAGACCAGTCTTTATCTTGATCTCCAAAAAGTCAGTAGTCAAGGAAGCATATGTTTTCATTTTTTTTAGTAGAGAAATACTATTGGTTTTAGAGTTATACTGATTTTTTTGTTATTTAAAACGAATTTTGCAACCATATATGAAAGCTGATAATTTGATTACTATATTGACCCAAATAGTCCACTCTCAAAATCTTACAATATACAATAAAACTAAATAAAAACTAAAGAGAATGACAATGAAAGCAATAATGACAAAGAGAAAGCAATAATGGTAAAAATGAACAAAATAACTTTATTTGAATAAAAGAACACCTTAAAAACTTTGTTAAATATATTTCAATATAGTTCCTTCATATAATTATTTTTCCTATGTATATTACATATCATTTGTTCCTTCTAAAGAAATCTCATTTTAGAGATATGGCCTATTCAGGGCTGACCTAGAGTTGAACTGCTAGTCAACTCAACACATATTTATTTATTTGTGCAGAAGTTCTTGGGAAACAAGAAGAAAATGGAATATTCTCTACTCATATTTTAATAGTTTGCAAAGAAGTTATAGAAAGGTAGACTATGATAGGATAAAATGAGAGACACAGCTCGATATAAATATCAGATATTAAGTTATTCTAACCTTGAGCTCTGAGATCTGGGAGGGCTTCATGCAAGAGATAATACTGAGACTGGACATGATAAGAAAACTTTTCAAAAAGTAAAGATGAACAAGAAATTTTAGAAGTGTGGGGGAAGGTCTAAACAAACTCTAAAGAAAGGAGGGAACAGATTACAGAAGAGCTAGTCCCCCTATTTGGAAGAAATGTATAATTCATGAAGCAGAGTAATATGAAATAAGGTTGGAAAGATGTGTCTGAAATAGATTGAGGGCCTTGAATGTCAAGGAGATGAATTTGTACCTTATTTACAGGATCATGAAATTTTAAAGTTGGAAGGGACTTTTGTAACTATTTAATCCAAACAGTACATGAATGGAATCCCTTTTACAATATAGTGAAAAAGGGATCTTCCATCCATTGCTTGAATACTTTCAAGGAAGAAGAATGTAATAGTTTCTTCAAGTAATTAGACAGTTCTAATCATCTAAGAAATTTTTAATGATATCTAGCCTTAATTTGCCTCTTTGCAAAATCCATCCATTGTTCTTGGTTTCACCCCATGGCTAGACAAAACAAGTCTAATCCCTCCTACAGATGTCAGATCTAGAAACACTTGAAAACAGTTATCATGACCCCCATGAGATTTCTCTTCTCTGAGGTAGTTAATCCTATTTTCCTCATATGACATGGACTCCAGATCTTTCACCGCTTTGTTTGGCCTCTTGTGGACACTCTCCAGTTTATTAAATTTCTTAATGGACTTCTTAAACTGTGAATCTCAGAACCAAAGACAATATTCCAGATGAGGTCTGACAGTGTCAGAATACAGTGGTAGCACCTGTCCCTCCAGTTCTTGAACATTGGATCTCATTTAATGATGGCAAAGATCACATTTGCTTTGTTGACTACTATATCAGGATGCTGACTGCTATTGAGCTTGAAGTCCATTAAAATCTCTAGATCTGTTATATAACCAAGTTTTCTCATCTTATACTTGTGAATTTGCTTTTTTTCACCCAAGTGTAAGAATTTGTTTTTACTCTATTGAATTCCACCTAACTTTAATCCAATGCTCTAGTCTGTCAAAATGTCTTCGTATCCCAATTCTATCATCCAATATATTAGATATCCTTAAACAGCATGAAGCCCCCGAAGATTATGGATCAGAGAATTGGCAGTTATACCTCTTTGTTGGGAAAATTAACTTGATATCTTTGTTATGAATTGCTTTAAATGGGAAGATTCTGGAGGCAGGGAAACTAGTTAGATGGCTATTGCAATAGTCCAGGGGACAGGTGAAGAGGGACTAATATAGGGTGATTGCTTACTATCTTATGCAGGGGAAGAGAGGACTGTGAGATAATTTTAAGGAAGAACCAACAGTATTTGGAAAAGGATCAGATGGCATGGATGATGGAAAGAGAAAAATCAAAGATGACTCCAAGTTTTTAAGCCTAGGTAATTGTGATAACAATGATGTCATCAATGAAACAGGGAAGTTTAGAGGAAAGTCAGCTTTACGGAAGGAAGAAGTCAAGTTCAGTTTTGAGCATAATAAATTTAAAGTGCTTGTGAGCTCTCCATATAAAAATGTCTTTTAGGTAACTGTAATTCAGGGAGGAGACTGAGCTTGAAAATATAGATTGGGTAGCCATAGTTTTGGAGATAATTAAAGGCATAGAGAGAGAATAAAAGAGAAAAAAAGCATGCAGACTAAACACTTGGGAAATACCCATGTTAAGGTATTAGAAGGAGTATAAAGTAGCACATGAAGGAGACAGAGTGGTTACAGAGGTAGGGAGAAAACAATGAGAGGGTGGTAACAATTAATATGTAAATGTTATGTGTCTAAGGGAATCCTAGGGGGGAAAATATCCAGCAGAGGAAAGGTAATTAGGGGCAGCTAGGTGGTGCAGTGGAACTTTGGAGTCAGGAAGACCTGAGTTCAAATCCAGCATCAGACTCTTGACACTTGCTAGCTGTGTGACCCTGGGTAAGTCACTTAACCCCAATTGCCTCACACAAAAAAAAGAAAGAAAGAAAGAAAAGGAAGATGGTTAGTAATGTTAGGTACTGCAGAGATTAAGGATCCTGAGGACTAAAAAAAAAAGTCAATGGATTTGGAAATTTAAAAGGTTCTTGGTGACATTTAAGAAGACAATTTCAATAGAATAGTTCAGAACAAATAACAACAATAATAATAACTAACATTTATATGATTTTTACTATGTGCCAGGCTCTGTGCTAAGTGATTGATATCTCATTTAAGACTCATAAAAACCCTGCTAAGTAAGTGCCATTATTATCCACATTTTACATATGAGGCAACTATTTGGCATAATGGATAGCGTGCTGGTCTGGAATTAGGAAGACATGGCTTCAAATCTGGCCTTGGATACTTAATATTGTGATACTAAGCAATTCATTTAATATCTATTTGCCGTAGTTGCCTGCCTACAGTACAGAGTAGAAGACCAATTATAAGACATTGAGGACAGAACGGTAGTGAGAAAATAGAAGTATCAGCTTTTACACTAAGTTTAGCCAGAAAAAGGATAAGGATAACATAGTAATTGGGTATGACAGAAGAGTCAAGGAAAGGATAAAAAAAAAAAGATTTGGAAGAACGGAGCAATGAGACTGGGCAGTTAGGTGGCACAAAGGATAGAGCCAGGCCTGGAGCCAGGAAGACTCCCTTTCCTGAGTTCAAATCTGGCCTCAGACACTTACTAGCTGTGTGACCCTGGGCAAGTCACTTAATCCTGTTTGCCTCTGTTCCTCATCTATAAAAATTAGCCAGAAAAGGAAATGGCAAAGCACTCCAGTATTTTTGCCAAAAAAAAAAAAAAAAAAAAACAAATGGGAGTCATGAAGAGTCAGACATGACTGGAAAACAACTAAACAACAATAAGAACAATGAGGGCAGCTTCTGGTGAGGGAAAGATTAAAGGTTTATGAATGAGGGGTTGAGTAGCAGACATTATCATCAGTTTCTTAACAACATGGTTGGTCGTTGTATTGATCAGAGTTCTTAAGTCTTGCAAAGTTATTTTTCTTCTTCTTTATTATTGTACAAGTCATTCTTGGTTCTGCTCACCTCACTCTCCATTAATTCATACAAGTCTTCATAAGAATCTTTGAAACCATCCCTTTGATCATTACTTTTTTACTTGTTAGTTTACTATGTAGAGATAGATACATATATGTGTGTATATATGCATGTGCATATATATAATGTAAACATATATCAGCTAAATTTATACACATATATCATTTGGGGGGTTATGTGTGTGTGTATGAGATACAGCAGTTGAGGGAACACTGACTACTGGAATAAGAACTCGATAGAAATGAAAGTCAATTAGATCAATTACATGGGTAAAAATATTTATCTCAGTAAAGAGAAGGAATGAGTCTTTTACAAAAAAAAATTATAAAGAAAATCTACTTTTAAGTGATTATTTGTCTGGGTTAGACTCAAAGTCTACACAAAAAACCAAATAGCCTGAGTCCAAATACTTTTCACTTTACCATTATATCCCCCATTTATTCCATCTGCAAATTTTTAATTTAATTAAAAATTCCAGAACCCATTCCCCTTCATTTCTTAACACAAAATATCAGTTAGTCTCCATATGTCTAGAAAACAAACTATTTTTATAGAATGACATCACTTATGATTTTGGGTACCAGCTTATGAGTTCTTGTGCAATGACTGTTAGGAGTTCACACAATCATTAAAGTATTTCTTAAGAAAAGCATTGTACTCAATGTTGTGGAGTACACTTTAAAAATATTTTCCAATAGGAAACTTAAAAATATAAGGGGAATAGTGTCATGGTATAACAGAGGATGTATAGGACTGGAAGGTTTTTTTTTTGTTTTTTTTTAAAGGATTTCAATTTTGACTGTAACACTAAAGTCCATTTTGACCTACATATACATATATATATATATTATATATATATGTATACGTCTTGTCTCATAAAATCATACATATGATATAATCAGAGGAAAAACTCAATCCACTGTTTCCCTTCATTGATACCATGGAAATATACCGGATATTTTTAGAATTTTCCAAGAGAATTACAAAATGTTCAAGACCCAGCCAGGACTAAGGATGGAGTATTGCCAAGTTTTATAACACCAATTTTTAATGCATCTTATGTTGAGCCATTCAAGATGTCTTATTCATTGGTAAAGACAGATAGTTATTCTAGGAAACTCTTACTATATTTCTACTAAATACTTTTCAGTAGTTCTGGAAGTAACAGTACTGCTGTTCTCTTTCTCTATCACTGGCATTATTCGTAGATTATTTGACAATTTATACTTCAAGTGTAAAGTATACGTAATTGATGGAATTTTCTGAAGTGAGAACTGAATGGAGAAAATGATCATTTTTTCCTATATAAAAGTACTACTCTCTTCCAAACACTACAATTGATTACAATGTTTATTCATACAAATAAGCACACAAAACTTTAACATAAAGCATTCTTTATGTATGATACTTCCAGATTTCAATAAAATAGAAATATGTTTAAACTTGGGCTTTAAAGGAAGATTAAAATTATACTATTATCTATATTCTAAGTGTAATTTTGGGGAAAAAATTACATTGTTTCTTTTGGGAAGATTGTTTAATTCTATTTTATTGAATTTTATTTTTGCATTTGAATCTTCCCTTACTCCCCTCCCCCAGCAAAAAAAAAAAAGCTACAATTTGTTTCTGTGGGAAGAAGAACATAGGATGTTGGAAACAGAGTAGATAAGAAGATAAAAGTTATTAGCATGACCTTTTGTTCTCTTTTTGTTTTCTTTGAGTTTTTGTTGTTGTTGTTGTTGTTGTTTTTGTCTTTTGTTGTTTCTTTTTTATTTATTTCTGAGAACAGGATCTAGGAACACAGAAGCAGTAGGGTAAAGGGAAAAAGAACAAAAGGAAACATAATGTCAAGATGAGGTGATGCCCCCCCACTCTCTTCATGGAAGTTCTCCCTATATTAAAGGCAAGATAAAATCAGAGAAGACGAGTAGAATTGGGCAGCTGCCATCTTGCGTAGGGATTTGGATACTTCTTCAAATCAGAGGGGTAGAGTTCATAAGGAGGAAGTTCCTGCTTTGTCATCCCCTCTGCCAACTTGAATAGCTAACATATAGAAAAGGGTAAGTGAGAGGAGGTTAAATGCAGCAGTTTAGCTAATTGCAAGGCTATCTAATTTGCAGCTTCACAGCATGCTCCGACATTGAGTAGTTGAAAAAGAAATGGCATACTTGTACATTCTGATAAAAAAAAAGAGGAGGACTGACATGAGCTATACCCAACTCTGACTGACAATAAAGGGATTTGATAAAAAGTAAGATCATAAGATCCTAAACGAACCTAGGTATTGGTTTAATTGATGTTTGCTCTAAATTTTATTAGTATTTTTTCTTATCTTCTAGAAACTAGTTCTTTACACATATTGCACTTGAGTCCCAATTTGTTCAAATATAAAATAATGAGAATAAACTTAATGATCTCTAAAGTTTCTTTCAATTTTAAATT
The DNA here is from genome assembly GCF_900497805.2 of Vombatus ursinus. Classification (NCBI taxonomy): domain Eukaryota; kingdom Metazoa; phylum Chordata; class Mammalia; order Diprotodontia; family Vombatidae; genus Vombatus; species Vombatus ursinus. Next base: position 16,157,123 of record NW_020954585.1, read on the forward strand.
TTCATAAATTTATAACCACAACATTTTGGGAAGAGTTTTCGTTATATAACTTAATATTTCAGACTTCAGAAAAAAAGATCCCATATATACCAATATACTCTGCAGAAATTTAAAATTTTAAAACTAAATAATTGCAGAGATATTAATTGCTCATGGTTGGAACATGCCATTACAATAAAAATAATAATGCTAATACTAATCAAACTACTAATGGGTTACTTTTTAGACCTAGAATCTAGAAAAAAACCTAAAAAATCAATACTATAATGGGAGGGGGTAGGGAGAGGAATAGAAAGGAAACCAGCCTGGTAGTACCAGATCTCAAACTAAAATAAAAAGCCAAGGCTCATAAAAACTATTTGATACTACTTATAAACATTGAAAAGTTAATTAGTCAAACAGGTTATGCATATATAATATAGAAGAAGCAACATTGTAGCATGGTAGTTGCTAAACTCAAAGAGGCATCAATGGAATATTTTTTAAATGCATGGAAGAGAACAGAAGGATGTTCAAAGGTGAAACAGACAAGCATAGCAGGTTTGAAATGAATGTAGTGAATTTATTATGTAGTTCTGTGGAACGCAGCTATCAGAGGAGCTACCTGATCCTGACCCCATGGTCGGAATACGTTCCAACCAGTTGGAGCCAATTTTATGGCTTCTGTAGAAAGTCTTCATTGCTGCCCCTAGAGCCCGCTATTCTGACCAGATGTCACCACTCCAGCCTTCCTAGCCTTTGGCTTTTTTGTAAAACATCTTAACATTACCTGTTGCTGGCCCTCCCAAGCGCTCCTCCCTGCTGAGGTATATTTAAACACTGGCCCTTCTACCCTCCCCAGGCACTCCAGAATTTGGTGCTATGTGGTGTTCTGAATTACAATTCCCTTGCATCCATTAAAAATTCTTGCTGCTGCTACTTTGGTGGCTCTCTTTATTTCAAGTTGTCATTTTTGAAAAAAGTATAAATAATAGAGATCTCTAGTTTCATGTACATTGCACTTCTTTGGTTCTTTTTTCACATGAGGAAATGCCTATATTTGTTAATGTTTATACTGGTATAAAAAGATGAAAATGAAAGAGTCTCTGCCCTGAAGTAACTTATATTTTATTTTAGCGAAATATGCACACACACACACACACACACACACACACACATATTTTGTTGTTCAGTCATCAGTTGGGTCCTATTCTTTGTGACCCCAGGCACCTTAGCACATCAAGCCCTTCTATCCCCCACTATCTCTGGAAGTCTGTCCAAGTTCATATTCATTATTTCCAGGACACTAGCTATCCTATCCTTTTCAGGGACTTCTGGAACGTCTTGCATCAGAGTACCTGAGACTTGCAGGTATCTGGCCCCAAGATCTTGGCCAGAGTGTTGGCAGGTTTGAACTATTCAAAAGAAAATTCTTTATTTGGGCTTTCACCCTGATTAATGAGGCAAAACTCAGGACAAAGAGAATTAAAAGGATTTTATTATAAGTACATCAAGGTAGCAACACATTGACAGACTGCTCAGATTGCTGAAGATCAGCACTGGCTTCAAGGTGGAGACAGCTTTTATAGGTAACTTTAAGAGAATCCAGATAGGTCCACCTCAGCAAAAGAGGCTGGGCCCTTGCATTTCAGTTCCTCCCCAAGGTAGCAAGGTGACATTTGCAGGTAGGGGTATGTGACAAAGAGCAGGTGATACAAAAAACTGCAGACTTGTTGCCTCCTTCCCCATCAGAACATCCTTCAACACTGGTTGATAAACAGGGCCGGAAACAATGGGCAACTGAGTCGACATAACTTTCAACCAAACTCCTGCTGGCTTTCCTTTTCCTGGGGCCTATAGACTTCAGCCTGTCTTTTTGTGCAGCTAGTCATAAACCGTATGTAAAAGTTTGAAGTTGTTTATCTTTGAGTCTCTTGATATTTATTTGATTTGGTGGCATATGTGGGGGAGAGCTGATTTCTGCATGGCTTTTTATATTAATGCTTTATACATAAGTTCTTAGCCTGCACTTTAATAAAACTGTTGATTACTCTGACTGTTAAAGTCCTTCACAACATGGTCTCTCCTTACCTTTTCTGTTTTCTTGAACTTTATACCTAGGCAGTTAGGTGACTGAATGGTCAGAGTGCTGGACATGGAGTCAGGAAGATCTGGGTTCAGTTCTGATCTTGGACACTTATGTGCTTAAGGAACCCAGAGCAAATCATTTAAACCTCTGTTGCCTAAATTTTATTCTCCTATAAAACAGGGGTAATTATAATACTGCCCTCCTCACATAAAGAGATTTGTAAACCTTAAATCATAATATAAAAACAAGTTATCTAGTTATTACTTTTTATTATAATTACTAGTGTTTCTGCTCCACATATTCTGCAATCCGGTAACACTGGCCTTATGGTTTCTCCCACATTACACTCCATCTCTTCAACTCTGTACCTTTTCATTGACTATCTCTCATGACTAGATTGAACATTTTCCCAGGATTCCTTGGCTTTTTCTAACACAGTTGAAGTCCCACCTTATGCAATAGACCTTTTCCAATTCTTTTCACTTCCCTCTGAAATTAATGTCCTTTTACACCGTGTATATTTTGTATATGCATAATTTTTTGCATATTGTCTCCCCATTTGAAATGTGATCTCCTTGAGAGCAAGAACCACGTTTTTTGCCTTTCTTTGTGTATCCAGGACTTCACATACTGTCTGGCACATAGAAAGTGCTTAATAAACGTTTGTTGGCTAACTGACAGATTTAAAGCCTGTCTGTTCCTTTCTCATTTTTTCATCAAAATTATCCTCAGTACCTGTTTCAGTCATCCTCATAAAGATTTCATAATGGTGAGAAAGTAGGCACATGGTCAGTAGTTATTGATGATATTACAATCACCTTTGGGGGATTAATTATGTGATTTTTAAAAATTAATTTTATCATCACGTTATCACTATACTTGAAAAAAAGACCCCTCAGGCCTTTCATGATTATGTCACCTCCACTATAAATTTCCTCATAATTTACTTGGTTTGAATAAGCCACTTTTCCAGACTTCATCTTCTTCAGTGACATTTTAACTTACTTGAATAGCAAACAGCCCCTAAAGTGTTGCCATCCAAATGTGTTCATCTGTCATTGAAGATGAAAATTGATTGTTGACAAATTTGTTCCTTTTTCCTATTTCTTATGCTCCTGTCAGTTTCATCTACCAACTTCCTTGAGAAAACATGGCTCAGTGGGGCTGCAAACACCATTTTTTTTTTCTAAATGCAAGTTTTCACTACCACTGCTTTCCCTCTGTTGATAAGAGTAGTTCTACTTATAATCTTCAACCATCTCCTTCGTAGTTTTTTACAAATAGTTTCCTATTCTAAATTTCTGTTGCCTTTGGCTATTGTAAATCTTCCCTTGGCAAACAAATAAAACGTTCCCTGTTCAGGGTGGCTTCTGTGCTGTCTTAACTTTCTTGATGTAGTTAGTGCTTTGTATCAGCTCAACTTTTGCATGGAATACATTTTATTTTTTCCCCATTTCTCATTTTTAGCATGCAGTTGTTTAAATTGTTCATTATCTTTCATCTCTGTCCTTTATACTAATTTGATGATAATTTGATCTTTGTTCTAAATAGTGAATGATGTGATTATACATAAGGAGCTAATTTGATGAGCTCTATATCAATAAACAGCCATTTCATATCTGTTAAAATACAAACACAATTTATCTCTCATTCAGTGTTAACCATGTCTATCACCTCTTTACTGTCTTATGGAAGAAGTCCTACTCAGGATATATAGACAGGAGGCCCCCAAATAATCTACAATCTTTTAGCATCTTTAGTTTTCCAAAGTCGTTATTTTCCAAGAGACTTTTCACCATCTTTCCCTATGAACACTTTCACCTTGAAGTCATTGAGTATCAATTCCCCAGGCTGACTGGGGAATCTTATCAAGTTCTTCATTGGAATTCTCTTTGTCTTCATCCTCTATAACAGATGATGGTGCATAATTTTAAATTTTCTTCATTATGGTATTTTTATTTATGATCCTCATAAACACTTTAAGATGTGATGATCAAGTGTTCCATGTAATGATGTTTCTTGTTGCTTCTTGGTACACAATGGAACTAATTCCACCAATTCCTTTGTCTACTTTTCAAATTCCAGCTGCAATGGATCTGACTCTGGATTCTCAAAGGCTAAGCCTACAATGTATAAACTAGCAAAAACACAATGTACCATTTGAGGATCAATCTAACTAAACAGAAGTGCTTCATGACCAGTACTTTGTTCAGTGGGTGATGAAATTTTTGACCATAGTTAACCATGAAAGAAGAAAAAAAGAGGTCCTATGTGACCTCTTTCCATTATCTATAGAAATGGTTGTGAAAAGTTAGAAAAGGAAATAGCAAGTACTAAGAACTACACCTAACTCCCTGGATTAAGAATATATAGTATCTTTGTACTCTACTTGTGAGATCTTTACGAACAGCACGGTGGTAGAGTGGTTAGTTTTCTGGGCACACAGTCAGGAAGATCTGAGTTCAAATATGACCCTCAGACATGGGCAATTCATTTAACCTCTATTGGCCTCAGTTTCCTCACATGTAAAATGGGCATGATAATAGCACCTACCTCCCAGAGTTGTTGTGATTGTCAAATGAGATAACACTTGAAAAGTGTTTGGCACAGTGCCTGGCACAACAACAACAACAGGAAGACACATGGTTGTTGTTATTGTTGTTCAGTTGTTTCAATCATGTCTGATTCTTTATGATCAAATTTGGGGTTTTCTTGGAAAAGATACTGGAGTGTGTTTGCCATTTCCTTCTCTGGCTCATTTTATAAATGACACGTAGTAGGTATTTAATAAATCAGTGTTTATTACAGTATTTTTTCTTTCCTTCTTTCCTTCCTTCCTTTCTTTCTTCTTTTCCATGACCAATAAATTGACACAAAAGTATAAGACATGAATCCTATCAGTATTGTTATATGTTATTCTCATAATAAACATAGCCAGAAAGTATAAAGAAATTATAGCTAAGTGGAAGAATCTAAATCTTCTGGTATAAAACTCAAAAGTGCATTGATTGGACAGTGAGAAAAGCTAGAGTACTCACTATAGTATGTCTAGAATGGGAAAATGGAGGGGAGGAGAAAGGAATAAGAATGGATAGTTGGTTGGATAAATAGATAGATGGATGATAATAGCACCTATCTCACAGGCTCATTGGAAGGATCAAATGAGATAATTCCATAAAAGTGCCTGGCACATATATGCTTTTACAGAAATTATCTCATTTGATCCTTACAATATCCCCGTGAAGCAAGTGCTATTATTATCCTCATCTTACAGCCATGGAAACCAAAGGTTAGGCAATTTGCTGAGGATCGCACCAGTTAGTAAGTGTCTGAGATCAGATTTGAACTCAGGTCTTCCTTATTCCTGTTCCAGCACACTATCTACTGCAACACCAAGATATGAATGCTCTTCAACACACATATGTTCTCAAATAATGGGTGGAATGGTGAGGGGAGGATAGTCAGGTTTGCAAGTGTTATTGATAATAGATTAAAAATTAATTAAACCCCCTACAAAAGGACCCAAAAGTTTGAAATGTAATAAAAAGCACAAGAGAGCCCAGAATTTTATTTTGTTTTTAAAAGAACTGTAATTTTAGTTTAGGTTGTGAAAAAAATATTCTTGTTACTTTGGAATAAGTTTAAAAGTTGTTCCATTGTTTCATATATATATATATATATATATGTATATATATACACATACATATCTATACATTTAGGTGCATATCTGTATGTACTTATGTATACATATGCATGTGCATACATACATATACATTTATGCACAAAGACATTTAATTCACTTGAAGAATCTAGTCACAAATTTAATAGACTAGTTCCATATTTTCCAGTTATTGAGTAACAGAATAAGAGAAAAAATATTTTTTGCCAATAACTTTTAAGAACAAAATAAAAATATGATTTAAAATTAAGATTAGAGACATTCATTGACCCAAGATCATGTTGAAACTATCCAAAAAGATCAACAACATTATTTGCTGAGCATTAACACATGGTATTTGGGCACCATTCAGAATTACTTAGAAATCAGTGAAGGGGGCAACCAATTTCATGTAAATAAGGAAAAAAGTGAAAGATGTAATTGGCAAAAAATTAGTCAACATAGGAAAGGAACTGAAATGCAAAGTCTAGAAATAAAATACAGATGTATTCACTGGCCAAATACTAGGTGAATGACTTGCATCTTGAATTGGAATCAATTAGCTCATCTATATTTCACAAAAAAATGCTGGACTAGACAAAAATCTAGTTGAGGCCAACAGACATATAATGATACTAAGAAATTAAATTAGGAAACAAGTTGTATGATACATTTGCTTAAAGAGCAACTCCATAACTCGATTAAAGAAATAGGTATGGAATTGCAGTGTCTAGAAATAATAATATTGATGTATAATTAGAAAATCAATTAAGCCATTCTGCAACCATGAAAAATATACTAAAACCTTTTCAATCCAAACAAAGTTGAAAAGTAGAGAGGAAGCAAAAAGGAAAACTTAAACAGTCAAAATCAATGCCTAAATCCATGTACTATACAGCTTATGCCTTTTACTCAAGGAGAAAGACTTTAAGCATAATCTATTTACTTTTCCCTCTGCACATTTCATTTTAAAAATATTTTATTAATTCTCTTTTCTTTCTTTAGGTCACTATTAATTTCCACTGATTCTCAACTCCCCAAAGAACCCTCTGTTGTAACAAATAAGCATAGACAGAGGGAGAATAAGTTAACACATTGTCAATGACTGAAAGAATCATTCCATACCTACAGCCCACCATCTCTTTGCCTAGTGGTGAAAGACATGCTTCACTCTCAGGCTTCTAAAATCATGATTCGTGTTTGTATCTATTCGAGTTATAAAGCCTTGTATTATCATTTTCTTTTCCTTATTATCATTATATAAATTGTTCTCTTGATTCTGCTTACTTTCTTCTGCATTACTTAATGCATGTCAGAAAATTTCTGTGAATTCTTCACTTTTGTCATTTTTATAGTGCAACTACATTCATTTCATTCATATACTGTAATGTGTTTAGTCATTGCCAGTCAATAGGCATTCACATTGGGGCAGGAGGAGAAGAGAGGAAATATATATGAGGTCTTTCATTCTATCTTTGACTTCTTGGGATATATGCCTAGTAGTTGTATTTTGGGGTCAAAGTTTATATATTGACTTTTTTTTTTGGTATACTTCCAAACTGTGTTATGGAATGGTTGGACTAACTCATAACTCCACCGACAGTGTTAATGGTGTGTTTGTCTTCTTACAGCTACTCAAACATTTACCATTTTTATCTTTTATGGTCTTTACCAGTTTGATATGTGAGATGAAGTCGTATGTTTTTCTTAGAAACAGATGCATGGTGCAGTGATAGTGCTGGGTCAGCAAGAGGACTTAAGTCAAAATCCAACCTCAGATATTTACTAGGAACATGACCCTTGGCAAGTCACTTTACTACTTATTGCTCCATTTTTTTTTCAACTATAAAATGGGATTAATAATAGGATCTACCTCCTAAAGTTGTTGAGAGGATCAAATGAAGTAATGTTTGTAAAGCTTTATACAGTGCCTGGCACAAATGCTTGTTTTCTTCCTTCTTACTGTCAGTAATTTGTAACCTTCTTTCATATAGTTGTTAAATAGCATTTCTTTTTTTAAAAACTGCCTGTTCATATCCCTTGACCACTTATCTAATGAAGAAGGTCTCTGGTACCTATGCATTTTTATTAATTCCATATATAACTTATACATTGGAACTTTCAATGCTGACTGCATTTTTAAATCAATTAACTGTTTTATTTTTAATTCTAGCAGCAGTGATTTTGTTTGTGCAAAATCACTTAAGCAATCATCAAGGATTTATTATTAAGTTTTTACTTTATACCAAGCTACATGCTAAATAGTCCCTTCCCTCAAGGAGCTAACATATGAAAAGTTACATATACCATGTATATGGAGTAAACTTATATATGGGCAATTAGGTGACACAGTGAATAGGTGCTGAGTCTGGAATCAGGAAGACTCATCTTCTTAAATTCAAATCTGGCCTCACTTACTAGTTATGTGATCCTGGGCAAGTCACTTAACATTATTTGCCTTAATCTACTGGAGAAGGAAATGGCAAACTATCCCAGTATCTTTGCCAGGAAAACCCCATGGACAGCATTAGTGTGTTATGGTCCATAGGGTCATGAATTGTCACACATGACTGAACAATGACGAGTGGCTTAATAAGTTCTCACCTTGGTATCTGGATGCTTTAGGTTTCTTAGATATTAAGTGAATATGTTTAATTGTTGCTGAATCTTCAGTAGTTAATCTGTTTCGTTATAAACTTTATTAAATTTTAACAATTACAAAATAGATTTAATGTTTACTGAGTTGGGTATTTTTGTTTGTTTGTTTTTATAGTTTGAGATGTGGTCCTATAAATTTTACTTCATTCTCTCTTTTTAAATTTTTTTCTCTTGTTTTTTTTGTTTTTTGTTCTTAAAGATCAATTTTTTATTTTATTTTGTCTAGTTCTATAAAGTAACTATTTGGCAGTCTGATTGGTATTGTATTGAATTTGTAAATTAATTTGGTAGAACTGCAAATACTTCACCATGTCTTTTTGTCCATAAAGAGTGTTTTGTAATTGTATTCATATAATTCCTCTGTGTTTATTGGTAGGTAGTTATTTTAATTTTTTTCTTTCTCTTCCTACAGAAATTTGTTGAAAATATACCAAAAGGATAATTTTTTTAGGTTTGTTTCATAACATGCTACTTTACTTATTTCATTTTAAATTGAATTTCAAGAATTCTCTAAATAAACAGTCATGTCATAACTGTATAAAGATAATTTTGTGTCCTCTTTACCTATGCCTATTCCTCAATTTCTTTTTTTTTTTGTCTTATTGCCATAACTAATGTGGCACATGCACTGCATCTACTTTCCCAATCACCACAGGCACTGTCGATTGGTTCCCCAGAACAAGGCTGGCTACTTATTCCTCCCGTCTCAGGGTGTGTCTTTCTAATGCTATAACTCACTAACCTCCTACCTTATTTTTTTCCTTCATGATTATTGTTACATATCAATTAGCCAGCCAGACTTATTAGCTTTTAGAAAACAGAAGTCATTATGATGATGTAGTTAGAACAACATTTTTACTCCCCAAAGTTTGTGTTCACATTTCCTTCAAAGTATATACAAAATTCAAGAAAAAGTGGACTCAAAAGCGTATTTGGCAAAGGGATAAGTATTTTCCTCCCTTTTATGGGGTGTTCAAGAAGATCCCCTTAAGTAGAAGTTCTTACTTAGATGTAGTTCCTGTACACTCCTTATAAAGTCTCTAATCTGCCTTTCTTTAGTGTGTCTAGTTTGTCCTTGGCTCCTTATGCAGATGCTGTATTAGCTGTTCTGCGAGATGCTACCAGGTCTAGGAAGACCATGTTGACTACTACTCTGACTCTGAAATGCACGAAGTCTTTTTCTGATCTCCCTGCCCACACCCTCCTGTTCAGTCACCATTGTCCAGCAGCCTTCTCATCCTGGAAGAATCTTTCACTGCCACAGCCTTCTCATTCTGGAAGATCCCTAGGTCCCTGTATCCTTTTCTTATGACTAATTGTTTCCTCTGGGAACTCCCATTTTAAAGACTGGACTCAAGGCTACCATATTCTCTCCATCATTTCTCTCCAAGTTCTGCTCCTAATTATCTAAAATTTTTCTTCACAAATCCTCCATGCAGGTGCTTTCCCCTCCCAACCCACATCCCTAACTTTTCATGTTCCTTTTATATGTGGTCTTACATTAAAATGTAAACTCCTTGAGGGCAGGAGATTAAAATTATATTTGTATCCCTTGGATTTGGCACAGAACCTGGCATATAATAAATTTTTAAATTATTTGTTAATTTATTAACAATATATGCTTGTTCACTTGATGATCACTGATCCCCTTGCTGTCCTGCTTGTCCTCCAGATTAATTCTAATTTATCAATATATTTTTCAGAAGTATTGCATAGAAATCTGGATGTTATACCACTCTTATTGCACCCTAAAGCCACATTAGTTTTGAGGGACTTCAATACCACTCTGTTGACTCAGGTTTAACTTGTAGTTCATTAAAGCCTGTTATCTAGTCATGCCTTATCCTTCCCATATTTGTGTAGTTGAGCCCATGTTTAGTATTTATGTTTATTCCTATTAAATTTCATCCTTAAAAAATGGGCATGAGGAAGACCTTATTTCACCCATCACAGAAAATGTGTGAGAAGCAAAGTACTCATGAAAGTCTGTGGGAAAAAAATAAAGAAACAAAAAGATAGACATTTTGAGATACTTGAACAAATAATTCTGATTCATTTCAATCCTGTATCATCCAAGCAACTCACAAAAAAATCAAGGTAATCAAGGCCTAGATCTCTGGTCTATTTTGGCATGGTTTTAGTATTTTAGGTATTGGAAAATCCTCTGTTGATGATTCATTTCCTTCACTATGCATGCTGCATGATGAAGTCTACTTTTAGATAGTCTAGTGTCCAAATGCTTGAACACAGAATATTTCAAGGTCTTGGAAATTGTAGAATTTGCATGGAATGTTTGTTCTTAAGAACCCTCATCTCTGACACATGTTCAGAAAAGGGAAAGTAGAAAAGAAAAAGCATCTAGGAATTGGAGATCCAGTTACTTACCTCTCAGCTTCAAAATGTGCTTCTCTTGAAAGTTGCAATTACTCCTCCTGGGGAGCTCAGGAGGAGGAAGAAATCAGTTAGTCATCCAGCATTTATTAAAGGCCTACTATGTGCCAGGCACTGTAATTAGCATTGTGAATGCAAAGAAAAGGAAGAAAAAAACATAAATTAGTTATTCCTGCCATTACTGCATCCAAGAACATGACCCTCATATCCAGGACTTTATAAGCCAAAGTACTATCTTCTAGATTCAATTTTGTAGCATCATTTATCTCATATGAAGTGTCAGAAATTTTTCCATGCTTTAAAAATCAGGACACAATTTTATCTTTTTCGCTCTTATGACAATTCTTCCTTTCTTTGTAATTTTTCAAAAATTGCTGAGAGCAGATCAACAATCTGTCAGTTTCCAATAGCTTGAGATATAGTTAAACTGTGCCTGGTGGCTTGAACTCTGAACATTAACCAACTTCTCAAGGATCTTAGATTATAACTTGGTTAACTATGATTGTCCTGTCTTTCCCAATCTGAGGACTGTTCTTTTTTTTTTTTTTAGTTTTGTTTTGTTTGTTTTTGTTTTCAGTAGAGAAAATAGAAACAGAAGCAGAGTTGAGTAGTTGTATGTTTCCTGCATCTTCATCATCATCATCATCATCATCATCATCATCATTATTATTATTGTATACCCTTTAAAAAGCAGTATTATCCCATCTTTGATCTTGTTCCTGATAACAACACAGCTTTTTAAGATTACTTTTTGTTGTTCTTAACACCCATCCCCACACTCAACTCATTCCAAGTATTTCTGGGTATGCCCTTACCAGGAACAATAAATTCTTTTACATTTAATTTTGTTAATTTGTTCTTGCTTCCATCTTCTACATGTGTCATGGTAAATCAGTTTCTTATTAATGCAACATAATCTTTTTAAGTGCTTCCTCTTTCTTTCTCACCAAAAATGTTTGACTATGAAAATATGAAGGTAAATCAGGGATAGAGTACACATAATCAAAAATCAAAAATAACTGAACTCCTTAGCCCAGTGTTTAATAAATCCAAGAACATAAAGTACTTGGGGATGGACTCCTTATTTGCCAAGAACGGCTGGAAATACTGAAAAGCATTTGGCAAAAATAGGTTTTGATCAGTATCTAATGGACATGTAACATAGATACAAAAAGCTATATCATTTTTTAAAGGGAGGAAAATGGGAAAAGGTACTTTCTACAAGTATAGTTAAAATGAGAATCATTAACCATACAAGGGATAGACGATATCATAAAAGATAGACGATTTTGATTACATGAAATTAAATGAAACAACATCAATGCATCTAGGAAAAAGAGAAACTTTTTTTTTCTTTTTGGGGGCTAGGCAATGGGGTTAAGTGACTTGCCCAGGGTCACACAGCTTGTAAGTGTCAAGTGTCTGAGGCTGGATTTGAACTCAGTTCCTCCTCACACCAGGGCCAGTGCTCTATCCACTGTGCCACCTAGATGCCCCGAGAAACTTTTAATTAGGGAAAAATATCTTGGTCATAAATATCTCTCACAACATATGGCTATCCAATATAAATAGGTAATTAACACAAATATATAAGGACAAGTAACATTTTCCATTGGATAAGTATTCAAAGAATATGAACACACAGTTCTCAAGAGAATTGCAAGCTATTAACAATGCCAAAGATTGCTCTGAATCACTAAAAATAAAAATAGAGATCAAAACCACTCTCACATGTCAACTCATTTCCAGGAAATTGGCAGATGACAAATTACAGAGTTAATAAATGTTGGAAGGACTATGAGAAGACAACACTGTTGCTGAGGCTATAAATAGGTCAAAACAATTTTTTTTTGAATTATGCAAAAAAAAAATAAAGTGACTAAACTGCTCATTTGTTTTTTACCCAGAGATCTCAGTGTTGGGCATATAGCCCAAGAAGGTCAGGTCAGAAAGAAAGATTAGGTATATCCTGTTGCAGGACCCATTAAACTATTACTGCTATGGTTCAATTCATAATTCTTGTTTTGTGATTTCTATAACTTTTCATTTGATGAGTATAATATATTTGTTTCTTAAAATTCTTATTATTGAATATGCCATCCTTCCTCTGTGAAACATAAATTAATTGATTTTGTTTGCTAGAAGAGACATATGTAGGACAATTGGTGGTGCAGTGGATAGAGCACCAGCCCTGAAGTCAGGAGGACCTGAGTTCAAATCCAGCCTCAGACCAACCACTTGACACTTACTAGCTGTGTGACCCTGGGCAAGTCACTTAACCCCAATTGCCTAAAAAAAAAGAAGATACATATGTGTAAATTTACTTTATAGATAGCTATATTAATAATCAAAATCTTTTCTCTCTTTTCTCTCATAACGTAATTAATATTTCTTTGTGTTTTAGAAGTTTACTTCCCTTCCCTACAGAATCTGGCTCATCATTCATATGAAGATTCACAAAGGAAAAAGTTATAGCACTTGCATTGAAGAGTCTTTCATCCTTACTTGAGAGCACAACATAAAGTCAACCTTCTAAGAATGGCCAGGGAATTTAAAAGTAGAATCGCCTGAGATTCACACACATGTAAATGGATTACTCCTCAGTTTAGTTTCTTTTTAAATAAATTTTAATCTATATATAACATATATATATATATATATTCTTATCTTAGGTCACTTATTTCTACCATAACTCTTCCTCCCACCCCTTTCTAAGCAGGGGTAAACAAAAAAATAAATAAATAAAATAAAAAGAAGAAAATATTCTTCAAAACTAATCAAAATACTACAAAACATCTGATATTATATGCTGCTATCTCTTCTATATACTATCCCTAACTATAACTTCATAGGTAATTATTCCACACTACTCTCCTTGATCTAAATGACTGAATAACACCTAACATCAAAGGTGCCTTGTTAGCTAATTGGATAGATGGAGAAACATTCCAATCCTATATTCTCATATCCCATTACTGTTGAACTCAACAAGCCCAAAGCATAGATTTAAAAGAGAAGATAATGAACAAAAACTTGCTCCACAGTAATCATCATCCTGGAAACACACACCAGCTCCTCCCACCCCAAGGAGAGAATATCCTTAGCAGATGTCACTGGTAGAACTTCACTGTACAAAAATGGAAATTTTTCTGTATGAAAGGGAAGCCAAGTTGAAAACTGTTATATCACCACCTGAATTGGTACATAAATTTGGGTGAATAAAACATCCCTTCTTATTCATTAGGTAGCATTAACCCAAGGTCTCTTTGGGTCATACAAATTGTCCTTTAATATAGATCTTTAATACATGTATTTCTATTTGTTTTTCGTAATAGTATTTTTTCAATTTACATGTAAAGATAGTTTTTTTCATTTTTATAAAATTTTAAGTTCCAATTTTTTCTCCTTCCTTCTCCCTTCCCCCCTCCCCAAAACAGCAAGCAATCTAATATAGGTTATACATGTGCAATTATGTTAAACATATTTCTACATGTCATGTTGTGAAAAAAAGAATCAGGACAAAAGGGAAAAACCACAAAAAAGGAAAAAAAAGTGAAAATATTCTTCAATCTATATGCAACTCCATATTTCTTTTTCTAGATGTGGTTAGTATTTTCCATGATAAATCTTTTGGAATTGTCTTGGATTGTATTGTACAGTTGTCACTGTATTGCTAAGAAGAGCTAAGTCCGTCATAGTTAATCATCACACAATGTTGCTGTGGTACAATGTTGTCCTGCTTCTGCTCATTTCTCTCAGCATCAGTTCATGTAAGTCTTTCCAGGTTTTTCTGAAATTTGCCTGCTCATCATTTCATATAGCACAATAGTATTCCATCACATTTCATATACCACAACTTGTTCAGTCATTCTTCAATTGATGGGCGTCCCCTCAGTTTCCAGTACTTTGCCACCACAAAAAGAGCTGCTATAAATATTGTTGTACTTGTGGGTTCTTTTTTCTTTTTTATGATCTCTTTGGGATACAGACCTTTTATCAAAGTAGTGGTATTGCTAGATCAAAGGGTATGCACAATTTTGTAGCTCTTTGGGCATAGTTCCTAATTGCTTTCTAGAATGGTTGGATCAGTTCATAGCTCTATCAACAATGCATTAGTATTCCAGTTTCCCCACATCTTCTTCAATATTTATCATTTTCCTTTTCTGTCATATTAACCAATCTTATAGGTGTGAGGTAGTACGTCAGAGTTGTTTTCATTTTCATTTCTCTAATCCATAGTGATTTAGAGCATTTTTTCATATGACTATAGATAGCTTTATTTTCTTCCTCTGAAAACTGCCTGTTCATATCCCTTAACTATTTTTCAATTGGAGAATAACTTGTATTCCTATAAATTTGACTCAGTTCTCTATATATTTTAGAAATAAGAAGGGCAGTGAGATGGCACAATGGATAGAGCACCGGCCCTGGATTTAGGAGGACCTGAGTTCAAATCCCACCTTAGACACATGATACTTACTAACTGTGTCACCCTGGGCAAGTCACTTAACCCCAATTGCCACACCAAGAAAAAAGAAAGAAAGAAAGAAAGCCTTTATCAGAAACACCAGTTATAAAATTGTTCCCCAGCTTTCTATTTTCCTTCTAATCTTGGTTGCATTGGTTTTGTTTGTGCAAAAAGTTCTTGATTTAATATGATCAAAATTATCCATTTTGCATTTCGTAATGTTCTCTGTCTCTTGTTCGGTCATAAATTCTTCCCTTCACCATAGATCAGACAGGTAAATTATCTCTTGCTCTCCTAATTTGCTTACGATATCATCTCTTATATGTAAATCATTTAGCCATTTCAACTTTATCTTGGTATAAAGTGTAAGCTGTTGGTCTATGCCTAGCATTCTGCCATTCTATTTTCCAGTTTTCCCAGCAGTTTTTGTCAAATAGTGAATTCTTATCCCAGAAGCTGGAGTCTTTGGGTTTATCAAGCAACAGATTACTATAGGCATTGACTACTCTATCTATTCCACTGATCCACCACTCTATTTCTTAGCCAGTACCAAATGGTTTTGATGATTTCCACTTTATAATACAGTTTTAGCTCTCATACAGCTAGGCTACTTTCCTTGGCATTTTTTTTCCCCACTAATTCCCTTGATATTGGGGACCATTTGTTCTTACAGATGAATTTTGTTACTGTTTTTTCTAGCTCTATAAAATAACATTTTGGTAGTTTGATTGGTATGGTCCTGAATAAGTAAATTAATTTAGGTAGAACTGTCATTTTTATTATATATAGCTCGACCTACCCATAAGCAACTGATATTTTTCCAATTGTTTATATATGGTTTTATTTGTGTGAAAAGTGTTTTATAATTGTGTTCATATAGTTCCTGGGTTTCTCTTGGGAGGTAGACTCCCAGATATTAATTATTGTCTATAGTTCTTTTAAATGGAATTTCTCTTTCTATCTCTTGCTACTGGGCTTTGTTTTACATGTGTTTCTTGAATACAAATTTCTTCCCTTTATTTTTAGGAGTGTGGATGTTATGCTACCACAAAATCATTTATTTAGTGAGGTTTTTGCCATTAAATATAAGAATCAAGATGGGAGGGGGAAACATATCTTTATCCTTGTAAAACTTACAGACTCATAAAAGAATTTTCATTAAAATTGATCTGTGAGTACCGTTAATTCAGTATCAAAATATTCATTAAAGTTTTTTTTTTTTTTTTGCTGTAGCAAAAAACTAAAAATAACAAGAGAGCACATCCAGGGATAGCTAAACAAATTGTGTCTTATGAACATAATGGAATATTCCTGTTCCATAAGAAACTATGAATATAAGAATTCAAAGAAACATAAGAAGACTTACATAAACAGATCCTCAATGAAATGAGCAGAACTACTATAATAATAAACACAGTAAATAGAACAATGGAAATGAAAGGAACAAGAAAACAAAACAGAATGCTTTGTGATTATGATGATCAATTGTGGCCTTGGTGAAGAAATGAGGAAATAAACTTCTGTCCTTTAGCTTAAGAAGTAAGGGACCATAAATTTGAAATGTGCTGTCAGACAAATGCATCAGAATATTTTACTTAACTATTTTTGTTCTTGTTAAAAAAAAAAAAAGGTCAAGGCAGGGCAGTGGTTAGTAAGGGTATGTGGAATATAGCCAGAAGTTACTGTTATCTCAAAATGAGAAAATTGTGGGCCCTCAGAAACTGGCCATTTCTTCCCTATTCTCTTCTTTTCCCTCCTCTCCACCATCTGCACCTTCCTTTCATCATTGCTTACCTTCAGAAGTTTTCTGCTCTCTTTAAAATTTTTTAATTTTTTTTTCTATCTATAGCTTTATAATAGATTTTCTCTCTAAATTAAAATGTGCTTTCTCTTGTTATATTTTGAATGAATGTTTGAGATAATAGTATAGACAAGGGGCAGGAAGTAGGAAGGACAAAATGGAGCCCATGAGATCAATTAATTGCCTCAGATTTAATCATAAATCTATATTAAGCTCTCTTTGGCAATACTCAGTGACTTCATAGGAAAAATAATTTTGGTCACTTATTCACCCATAGAAATGGATACACATAAAAAAGCAACTACCAAAGGGCCTATGAAACAGAAAGGCCTACAATAATACTTCTTAATCTAGCCCTGGACTAATGATTCTGGAAGATCCATTTTTTTGGCAGAGCCATAAATCAAGGCACCAAATAGAACACAGATTTTTAAAGCAAAGTTTCAAAAATTATTAGCAGGAGGAGGATCCTCTATCATGACTAAGTGGATGGTCTATAAGTGTACATCAAAAAAAAAAAAGCTGCTTTAGTATACTCAGTGAGGAAACCTTGCATGGAAATCAAAACAACATAACTTTAGTTTGGTAAGGAAAGCAGAAATTTCCATCAAGGCAAGAACAAAATCATCATGGGCCAATGGGTCAGCTTACCTCAAGATCGGTAACCAGAAATATCTACTGTGAAACTGAAGGACCAGAGATGATAAGTGATTTTTAAATCAAGAGCAAGGTAAAAAGTAAGATTATAAGAATGTTCAATGAGGTTCATAAAAGGTAAAAATCTAGTGGTCAGGGCACAATCTAGTCAGTACTTAGATAAACAACAAAGTATTGTGCATGACAAAGAATTTTCTTTGTTTTCTACAGTCACTTCTTTTTCTGGAGTTCATGTATAGCTCCATTGTTTATCTTCCTTTGAATCCCCTTCATTTCTAGGGACCCTGACACCACTGACCTCATCATACTCCTTCTCAATGTCAAGAGTTAACATTTAGAAAGGTAAGGTGGTACTGCATTGTAGAGGGCCCTGCAATTTAAGGCTAAGTAGATTGTATTTTATTTGGTAAGCAGTGGTGAGCCTAGGCAAGCTTATGTGCAGAAAGGAAACATGATTAGACCTGCACATAAGGAATATGGCAGCTGCACAAAAAATGTACTCAGCTAGTGAGGGTGAGGAAACTGGAAATCTAAGAGCTGCCCTCAGAAAAAAGGGAAAATCATAGTTGTAAAGTATTTTGGAGGGAGAAAGAGGACTTCAATGGTAGTTTTTTTTTCTGTTTTTGAGGGACATTCTAGTCCCTTTTAAGTACTCCGGTATCCTAAAATGACTTGACCCATCCTTTAACCCCAGAGGACATGACAACAACGATAATAATAATAATAAATAACAACTCATATTTATACAGTGCTTTAAGGTTTGCAAAGCACTTTACATATTTTACCTCATTTGAGTTTCACAAGCCAATGAGGTAAGCCCTATAATTATCTCCCTTTTATAGAAGAAGAAACTGAGCCACAGAGAGGTAAAGTGACTTGTACAAGGTCACATACCTAGTAAATATCTAACTAAGATTTAAATTCAAATCTACAAATCCTTTGTTTTATCCATTCTCAACTAGCTGACTCTAGTAGTGCATGGAGAACAGACAGAACTGACATCATACACAGGACTGAGATGTGAACATTGAAGGTGAAGGATAAAAGTTAAGAGACAATGGTGGCCAAGCGAAATAGTACAGCAATGCCAGTCCTTTTTTCACTAGGTTTGAGGTGATATGAATCTTAGGAGTCTTTAAATAGCACCCCCTTCCAGTGAAGGGAGAATTTCAAGGACATACTAATATATAACAGAACAATGAAATAGAATTCCTATGTCCTGGTTATTCATTCAACAATGATCATGACATGAGAATCACAGAAAATTTCTATAATAGTCTCCATTTCTGTTACAGACAGCCTGTCAATAGTTAACTTTCTCTGTTAGCTCCTGTTTCACTGGGAGAGAGGAGGTTAATTCAAGACACTAAATTTCCATATTTGACTTGCATTTGCTCTTTTGCTATGGCTAGAAGACTAATGAAGAAGGAAGAATACTCCCAGATGAGGAAGATTTTTAACTTAGATGTTTGGAATTGGAAAGAAATGGAGTTTTTACTATCCATGCACTTTTTATGTTATCTATGCTTTTGTTTAATCTAATTAAATCACTTACTCAATTATGAAAAATACTTGCTATTAATTATAATCTTAAGTGGTGGTGTGTGACTGACCAAGGTTTGAAAAGGAAAGCATGTGACTAGTAAATGGAAGTGAAGCTTTAAAAATGATCTATTATGATTGACATGTACACCTGGGAGAAATATAATAGTGAGACCTTAGACTGTAGGATAATTAACAGGCATCTGTCTCAAGAACCTCACTGTTGACAGCAGCCAGATGACTTTTGAAATTTAAGAAGTCCCCTAAATTTGTAGATATGTGTCATTGAAATTCGAAGTATCTCTTACCACATAAACTTTTTTTCCTTTGATTTGTACAGTTTTTTTTCTTACTTTATCACAGTCAGTAGTGTCCTGAAAACAACTCATATATAACAGATCTGGGGTAACAAATTGACAACTCCCTTACTCCCCCTACAAAAAAGAAAATACAATTACATTTAACTATACTATGACTAAATACAGACTGAACAGTTCCAAGATCTCTACCATTACAGAATAACCAAGTAAATATAATCATTCCTTCTTATCTTCTTTCTACCCCTGCCACCAAATAGGACCTACATAGAATGCATAAGATCTTTTACAGATCTCATAGAAGAAAATCAATCCTTATGTGCCTGATTTTCCCAAGAGTGTAAGTCAATCCCTGGCAATGAGTATCACGCTCAGGGAGGCATGTTAATTCCATCAGCCCACCAGGGAGCAATGTAATGCATTCGTTTAGCTGCTGTATAACTCCACCTTTACCCCAAAACAAAATTATTCCTGCATTAATTTTCTTCCTAGGCAAGGAACGACATAGGCACTGGGGACAATGGACTGGCCTACTTTATAATGTGTACCTATATTTCCTTGGAAAAGTTCCATAAATGTGAAACCAACTTAGTAGCAATTAAAATGAGAAAAAATCTGGGCAGAATTTAATTTCTTCTTTTAAACCTTTTAAATTCATTCAGTGTGCCCCCCAAATAAAGTACAGATGCTCTATTTAATCTATTCAAACAAACAAAGCAAAAAAATTCCAATATTATACAAGTGTGAAGTGTTATAAAAATAGCACATGCTATGGTGCTTAGCACAGTACCTGGCACATTGTAGGCACTATATAAATGCTTATTCTCTCTCTTGCCCTTCCTCCCCTATGGACAAAGACTATTACAGGGTTTCTTCTGGCAGAGAGGTACAATCATGATAGCTTTCATGTTCCAGTCATAGAATCATAGATTTGGGATTAAAGGGAAAATTAGAGGTCAATAAACCCTCTACCACCTTTTTCACAGGTTAAGAAATTGAGACCCAGAAAAGTTAAGTGACTTGGTCCAGATAATACAAGTGATAAGTAGCAGAGCCAAGAGTTAAATCTAGATCTTCTGACTTTGAATCTAGAACATATTCTGCTACATGAGACTATCCCTCACATTTTTGTTGGTGTCGGTCAGTCATTTCAGTTGTGTCCGACTCTTTTTGACTCCATTTAAGGTTTTCTTGGCAAAGATACTGGAATGGTTTGCCATTGCTTCTCCAGCTCATTTTAAAGATGAGGAAACTAAGGCAAACAGTGTTAAGTAACTTGCTCAGGATCACACAGCTAGTAAGTATCTGATGCCAGATTTGAACTCAGGAAGATGAGTCTTCCTGACTCCAGGCCCAGCACTTTATCCAAAGCACCCCCTAGCTTCCCTATTTCTCACTCTATATATTCCTTAATATAGACAGCTTAGGTGGCAGTGGATAGAGCACTGCACCTAGAATCAGAAAGACTTGAGTTTAAATATCACCTCAGACTCTTAATAGCTGTGTGGCTTTAGCAAGTCACTTAACCTCTGCCCCAGTTAGATGAGGATAATAATAGCACCTACCTAACATGGTTGTTGTGAGGACCAAATGAGATAATATTCTTAAAGTGCTTAGCACAGTACCTGGCATATAGTAGATGCTTAATAATTGATAACTCCCTGCACTTTCCCCTTCATGAACAACATTATTGACAAAAACGGGACCAACCAGGCACATGAACAGTATAGGAAGCTTACGCTTATAAGCTATGAGACTGCCTTATTTTCTTGAGGCTAATTCCAACAATTAGAGAAGTGATCTGGTTTTCCTTTCCATTCTCAAACATTTAGCATGAAATGCTTTCTAAAAAGGTTAATTATATGATAAATATTGCCCAACAATCACTACCAATAAAAAGTGAAAGAAAAACTCAACTTATATTTCACACATGGGACTTACTGAAAGATATATACTTGGGTCCAGCTCACACGGATGGACTGCATCAGTTGGGCTGATTGGGCTGATAGAGCTGAGAGCCCTCCATCAGCTTTCTTTCTTTCTTTTTTTTAAATTTTTTTTTTAATTTATGGGATAAAACAAGCATTTCCATAGCATAGTATATTTTAAAAATATATTTGCATGCTATATAAATACAAGCATGAGAATTTGTGTGAAAATTATAAGAGAAATAGCAAGGCAATTTGATGTTGCATTGGTCTTGCTTACATAGAGAAAAAAATTCTGTTCCTGATATCACTCATTAATTAGTCAATAAGCACATATTAGTGACCTATTATTGCAGACACTTTTTTAAATAAAGTACAGACTATAAAAAAGTACAGGCTACAAAGTACAGGGTATAAAAAGGCAAAAATGAAATAGTTTCTGACCTCAAAAAACATTTTTATAAGGGAAGACAACATGTACAGATATAATCAGGGGAAGGGAACAAGCATTTATTTAGTGCCTACTATGTACCAAGGGCAGCTAGGTGGCACAGTGGATAGAGTGCAGGACCTAGAATCAGGAAGAACTGAGTTCAAATCTGGCCTCAGACATTTACTAGCAGTGTGACCCTGGACAAGTCGCTTAATTCTGTTTGCCTCAGTTTCCTCACTTGTAAAATGAGCTGGAGAAGGAAATAATAAGCCATTCCAATATCTTTGCCAAAAAATCCCAAATTGGGTTGCAAAGAGTCAGACACAACTGAACAACAATGACAATTGTACACCAAACACTATGCTAATTGCATTTTGTGGATATCTCATTTGAAATGTATATATTTATATAAGTATATACAAAATAAACACGAGATAATTTTAAGGGTAAAACCAGAAGGTGAGATTAGTAGCTATCTCATGTAGAAGTCATTACTTGAGTTGAGCTCTGAAGGAAACTAGAGATTCTAAGAAGCAGAAATGAGTAGGGAGTGAATTCAGGGCTTGGGAGACAGCCTTTGCAAAGTCATGTAAATAGGAGATATGTCATGAGCGAGTAATGGCAAGAAGACCAATTTAGCTGGATCATCAAGTATAGGAATGGATGAACAAATGAGTGAATGATAAATCATTTATTAAGCTTTTGCTAAATACGAAAGACTATCCAACCAACTAGAGATGTAAAAAGAAAAGTAAGACAGTGTCTGTTGTCAAGGAGTTCATTTTCTAATAGCATAATGCATGAGGTTTCAGTGGTAAGTCAGATAAGTTCCAGTGGTTCTTAAAGTAAAACAGCAAGGTATATGGTAATGCAACTTCTTTAATGTTATTTCCATTAATTAAACCATACTTATTTCCAGTATTGAACCATTTGGCAAAGTGCCAAGGACCTTGGTCATAAGAAGTCTCATTCTGGGTCATCATTAGTTGTGACCACTAATGCAGAAGGGCTATAACAACTGAGAAGGAAGTTGCCACATTTAATCATCACCAGAGCTGCTTCCCTGGAGAATGTCTGTAGAAGCAGGAAGGGTAAAAGGGAGATTGCCATTCCCAGGTTTCTTGGGTTTATCTTCCCCTTAGTAGTGGTTGTTGTTGGTCATGGTGGGAATAGCAGGCCTCTTCTCCACAAGGGTAACTCCCATGAATGATGACTCTGGGGACAGGAAGCAGGGCCAGTGGCTTGGGGATGGAAATAGGGAATTCCATTGTTTTCAAAGTTCTTGGGCACATAGAACTAGGCAGCTTCCATCAGTGTCTGATGAGAAGCAGTGTTTGACGTAGTGGTCATGTTTTGTCCTGACTGACACATGCTGTCTCCAATCTCTCCCTCAGAATGCCTTACGGCTTTGGCTAGGCCAAATCGCTTAGAAAGAATGATGAATGGTAAAGCTAGAAAAGTAGTCTGAAGCAAGGTTGTAAAAAAAACTTCAAATCTTCTCAAAAGGGAGCTTCCATTTGTTAATAGAGTCAGTAGGGAGCTGCTGAAGTATGCTAAGGAAAGTGACACGGCCAAGCATATGCTTTATAGAAGTCACTTTGGCAATCATATGGAATGTGTACTGGAAAAGAAACAGACTTGAGGCAAACAGACCAGTTAAGAGGCTTTTGTAATAAGCCAGGACTACACTCAGTTGATGTATATGTAAACAAGAGAAGAGAATGAATGTAAGAAAAGTTTGTGGGATCCACAAAATTTATCAGCTAATTGGTACAACTTGAGGATTAATCCAACATTGTTGTCCTTGGGGACTAAAAATATGTTGGTGCCCTTGACAGAAATGGGGAAATATAGAAGAAGGGTTGCTTTGGTGAAAATATACTGAGTTGTGTTAAGGACATGTTGAGTTTGAGATTCCACAGAATATCCAGTTCAAAATTCTCAGTCAACAGCTAATGGTGTGGGATCGAGACTGAGGTTGTTGTTTGTTGTTCATTCTTGATGCTTGAAGAGTACCAATGACATCACAAGGGTGATGTTTTGACTTGTGAGTAAATTGGATTTAAGTGAGGTAGAGCTGTGCAAAGTCATAAGTCTCACTCTCTCCTCCAGAGTCATTGGAGTCCAGTGGCAAGACCTAAGTCAAGATGACTGATGATGGCCCCAAGGACTAAGGACAGGGACTAGGATGGTATACATTGATATGGGAATCATTAGCATAGAGATGATATTGACTCCATGAGAAATGATTAAGCCACTAAGAGTGTAGAAAGAGAAGGTCTAGAACAGAAACTTGAGAATATATTCATAGACAGGACTTGAGAATGCATAGTGATCCCGGAAAGGATACCAAGAAGGGGCAGTTAGATAAAGAAGGAAGAACAAAGAAGAGCACTATCATGAAAACTCAGAGCAGAGAGAGTATCTAAGAGGTGGGGGTGGTTAAAAGTATTAATTACTAGAGAGAGAAATGATAAAAGGTGAGTGTTAAGAAAAATTCATTGAATTTAACAGTTACAAGAAAACTCAGGGAAAGAATAGTTTTATTTGAATGATGTATTTAGAGGCCTGACTAGAAAAGATAGAGGAGAGGAAGTTGAGGCATTGAGTATAGATAGTAGTTCCCTCCCCTCCCATCTTCTAGGCATTTTGCTAAGAAAATAGGGCAAGATTTAGGGCAACAGATGGAGGGTGTGAGCCAGTAGATAAGGAGAGATTAAAGATTTGAGAGAGAATAGTTGGGGGTGGGGCAGCAAAGGGTCGTTGAATTGGGGTGGAATTCAAGATATTTAAAGGGGTTGACCTTAGAGACAAGGGCCATCTCTTCATCAAAGAAGGATGTAAAGAAGGAAAGTAGGTGAGAATATCAAAGGATTTGGGGATGTAGAATAGAAGAGGAAAAGGAGCTCATGACAAATGGCCTCTATTTTCTTAGTTAAATGAAAGGCTAATCTTAGGTGGGGAATATTTGAGAAGAGAAGATAAGATCTGGAATGGCCACAGTGAGGAGTGTGATAGAGAATTAATTAGTGAAAAGTCAGTGGAATATCTTGCTGTGAAAAGGACCCAACTGAGATTAGGTAATATAAATTTGTTTATCAGAAGGTCCTTTTTTTATTCATCTTGCAAGCTTAGGAGTTGTAATTGGCCACTACACAAAAGACTGAGTATGTTTGTTGCAATAATGTGGGGAAAAGTTATGATGGGCAGCTTCTCATAATTAGCCTACTAATGACATATAGTCATACCCTGGAAGGCAGCAGTTATCAGGTAGGTCAGCCTGCCAAATTCACATACTAATAATTATCCTGAGAATGACTTTGGAAGAAATTACCATTAGTTTAAGTGTGTTTGTGCTTGGGGCAAGGATTTGGGAAGAGGCAAAGTCTTTTGAAAACTTTACAAAGAAAAAAAACTTGAACTTTAGCATACAAACAATGAATTTATAAGCAACTATGCCTTAAAAAAAAACAACTATTAACTCAGCGTGAAAGCAAAAAAGATTATAACATATATATTATATATATGTATATATACATATATATATTCCCCTGCTTAGGTAAAGAATTTGCATTTGCAATTTCAGTATACAATAAATAATAATGATAATGGTTTGGTCATTCACTTAGCCTCACTACTACAGGTAGAAATTCATACATTAATAGCTCTTCAATCTAAAATGTAGCTCATAACTTGTCAAAATAATGCACCAATCAATGAAAAGATCACTCAGGGGAGAAAGGAAGCATGTAACAGCAGAAAGAATATTATACCTGGAGTTTGAAAACCTATATTCTAAGGCACATTGATTTACTGTTACATATGCTTATACATATAGAGCTGACATTTACTACTAACTTACACTCATCAACACATGCAATTAAACTTTATTGACTAGTAGATAGCACAAATATCAAACAAATCCTTTAGGAACAAACCACCAACCTGATTCCTATTTATCCTGCATACAGCTTGTTTCTAAATATGTTTACATGTTCTCTCCCCTCATTAGATTGTAAGCTCCTTGAGGGTAGGTACTACCTTTTGTTTCCACAGTACTAAAAAACAGCTGAACAACAAAAAAAATATACAAAGGCAAAGTTGTTTGGAGATTTATGAGGCAAATAAGAATGGTTTATAATTTACATATCAACTTCTTATACACAGATATGTGCTTCTGAAGTGTTTGAGGGTACTTGAATATATTTTGGTCTTTAGGTTTTGTGTAAGTGATGGGGTTGGGATCTGGGACACAGAAAGGAAAAACCCTGGACTTTTCCACAGGGCCAAATCTCTGGCATTTGCCTGAGGCTCTAATCCCCTCAACTGGCCTTTTGTTATCAGCTATGCCCAATCTCCCAATTCAGTTCCCCTTAACCTAGCCTAGCCCTCCATTGTCTTACCACCCTATGGCCCCTTAATCCTAGCTAGGCTCCATTCTCCCTTGGCCACAGGGTGCAGGTCCCTGGCATTGTATTAACTCACAGTCCCTGCAGACTACTTGGCCACTCCTAGATTTCTCCAACAGTCTTTCTGTATATAAGATCCTTCTTGTCTTCATTAAAGTGCTCAGATTCTTAAAATCTAGTCAGTAGCTCATAGATGCTCAGATTCCTTAAGAATCTGGCTAATATGACGGATCTTTAATAAACCTTGTCTCTGGCTGAAAGAAGGCTTGGGTTGAATTCTTTTGGACAGGACCCATGTGTTGTGATCTCAGGGTCCCAGCACCCCTAAATCTCATCATAAGTATTTTTACTGATATCATATTTACACTATTATTTTCTTTAGACAATCCTAAGGTAAGCTTCATTCTAGCCTCCAAGTAAGCTTTCATAATCCTTAATAAAAGACCTTATAAGATTCTTTGGATTTAGAATTTTAAAAAAACTTAGACATCTTTAAGATCTGTATTTTGGATGAGAAAAACAAACCTCATGAAGGTAAACTCATTTGTCTAAGGCCATTCAGCAGATCCAGGCTTTCAGCCCAGATCCTGGGACTCCAAATCTAGTGCTCTTCTAAATAAGGTTCATTGCCAAAATAAGTAAATAAATAAAAAATTTTAAAATTGTGTTATTGTATATTATGATATTGTTATATTATAAAATATAGGGTGAGGTTTATTCCCACAAGTATTACTTAGGGAATTTATTTACTTTTAAGGAGTATTCCAAAGGAAGGAATCCAGTGCCCTTGTGTTTAAAGGTTAGCAGGGGTTGGATACCCCTGGATCATACTCTAGGCATACCCTCCCTACTCCCATTCTCCCCATACTCCCAAACTGCAAGGTATATAAGAATTTGCAGAATGTTTCTCTCTTAGCAAAAAGTTTAATGGTAGGTGTTCCATTGTTGAGGTTTAGGGATTTAGGGGTGCTGGGACCTGAAAATCATGACACACAGGTCCCGCCTGAATGAATTCAACCCAAACCTTCTTTCAGCCAAAGACAAGGTTTAGTAAAGATCAGCCATATTGGCAAGACTCTTAAGGAATCTAAACATCTGTGATGCTTCTAAAGATGAGCAGGCATGAGGAAGTCCCAGTCCCTAAATGGAGGCCAGGATGGATCTCATATATAAAAAGACAATGGGAGGGATCTAGGAGTGGCCAAGTAGTTTGGGGTGACTGGAGGAGGGGTCTGGGAGAAGGGGTACCTTGATAGGAGTGATCAGTAAACCAGAATGACTGGAGATGGATCTAGGGAGGATCTTGATGGGAGTGACTGGGAGGTTGAATGGAGTCTAGAAGTGGCTGGGGAGGGGGGATAGAGGTAAGACAATAGAAGGCTATGCTCAATTAGGGTAACAAAGAATTAGAAAATAGAGCTTAGGTGATAGGGAAAGGCCAGTTGATAGAACCATAGCTTCAGGCAACTGTCAGAGAGTTCAAAGAAAGTTCAAGGAAGGATTTTTTGGGGAGGCTTCTGGGGCCTGTCTTGGACCTGTATCCAATCACCATGGGTAACACTAATCCTTTTTCAGATTTGACTTGCTTTTGTTTCAAGGGCTTATCTCTATTGGGTGGAGAGGTATATAAGAAAGAATGAGGTATAGTGGATAGAGAGAGATGACCTGGAAGTCCAAAAGATCTGGATTCAAGCCCTGTCTTAGCCACATGATGGCTATGACCTTTGATAAATCAAGTAACTTTTAATTATTATAGCAGAGATGTCAAACCACGAGCAAAACTAAGCATTGTCTGCACCAGATTACAATGTAATTGGGAAATGTTAAACAAGATAAAATACACTAAAACATACATAATGTTAATTTGTGGTTTTCTAAGTCAATATACAGCCCACAGGGATCCATTTCTAATTGAGTCTGGTATCAGTGCTCTAGGCAGCTCTCTAAGACTATAGTTATAGAAAAAGTGCCAGTCTAGGCAATAGAGGGTAGTTTCTTCACAGTGAGTTCTCTTTACCAATGAAATTTCAGAACCAGTTCTTATGCAAGCATTCTCTTCCTACTTTTAGGCATGCCTATTTATGAAGACTTCTACTTACTTATGGGTATGGTACCAATATGCCTCGATTTTTGTCTGGACATTCAAATAAAGTCAGTGTCTGTGCATTATCTCCTCACACTTCAGCTTCCAGATATAGTCATTGTCTGTTCATTTTCCCCTCCACTTCAAATATCATTCCCAAGTCCTACAGCAGAGGTTCTTAACCTGAGGTCTGTGTACTTTTTTAAAAAATTTATATTTTGATAACTGCATTTCAATATAACTGTTTTTTTTTTTGTAATCCTATGCATTTTATTTTATGCATTTAAAAGCATTATTCTGTGCTGGGGTTGATAGGTTTCCCCAAAGAAGGTACATGACACACAAAATGGTTAAGAGACACAAACCTCTCCCCAAATCTCTACCATGCAGGCATCAATTATATCAGACAAGGATTTAGTGACAACTAAATCTTTTCTATAAAGAGATGGGGTTAGAATTATGGTGATGAAAAGATAGTGAAGAAGGAAAGGAGCTATTATTTTTGGATAGAAAGAAACCAGTAATTTGAGTTCTGGTTGCCAAGACCACATCAGCTTCTTCAGAGCTCAGCCCTCCCCCAAAGAGAGAAGAAATTATCTGCCAAATACAGACATAAAATCTGAGTTACTATTTCTTTATTATGCAAATAATGGGGAATTCACTACTTCCTCTGGCCATTCTACAACCTCACTAAACATGCTCCCAAAAATTGTTGACTGGGGCAGGTGAGGGAAAAAAAACTGTCTTTTGTTTTTGATTTCCATTGTCTGCAAATCAAGCTTATAAAGCCATGGAGGAAAGGGCAGAGGCAAAGGAATCTGTACCCAAAATGTTGGTTTCCCATTTAAACGTGGCTCCCTTTCTTCCCATGTGGTAGGATCAAGGCTAGCTACTCATCTTGGATTCCAGCTTCAAAAAAATTCAATCCCACGAAGCCAAGTTCCAAACATATCACCAGTTGATGAACTCTGGGATAGCATCTGCCTAAGTGTTTTGTCTCTGTAGCAGTACATTTATCCCTTCTACATCACAATTTTCCCCATCATAGTTTAGATATAGTGTGGGTAGGCATAAGAAATTAAATGGGAATTTTGGGGTAGTTTTGCAGAAACTGCAGATGACACCCAAATGCTAGAAGAAGATATAGAACCTATGACCCAAATTTTACAATAACGTACTGTAAACACCCCATAAAAGAAAAAGAAAAAATTCAAACTTCTTCCCTGGTATGAAGGGAGGGCCAAAAAATTCTATAAACATTTTCCCGGTTGCAGGGAAGGGAGGGGAGGGGAATCCTAACCACCACCACCCCCACAATGTGGAAAGGATAACCCTACTACCTATTGATGAGATTATGAACCCAGGGCTATGACTTATTCTATTCTATTATAAATATCTTCACTATCTTATCCCATAGTCTTCATGTAAACTAAACTATAACCCTATAACCTCTCCTATCTCCATGAGATGATTCAGCATGGGCTAAATCCTCACAATGAACCAGGCTCCATGAAAAATGGCAGATGTTTCCTACTCATTTCCCATAAATGACCCCTGTCTCTATCTTTGGTACCTAAAATTATATTGCATAATGCTTCATTGCACTAGATAAGCAAGTAATTGATATTTTTAGTATTTTTATTTATGAGACCACTATATGACCTTAGTATGAAGAAATGGATGGCTACTATCAAGGGGATATAGAAAGAAATTAAAAATGCATGGTGGTTACAGATAAGGAAAACAGCTACTCCAAAATGCGTGATTCAGTATTTGGCATTTGGGTTTTCACCTTCCTGGATTATTCCTAATCTGGATTCTTTCTTCCAATTGTATCTTTAATGTTTTATCCTGGTTTTTTTTTTTTAATTAAGGTCTCTTCTCTTAGTCCAGTGCTCAAAACACTTTACAATCTAGCACAACAAATCCAGTGGTCATCCATGAAGGTCTCCAGTGAGAAAAAACCTACTAACTGCCAAACCACCTTTGAAGTTTCTATGGATGAAATTACCTACCTCATAGAGCGTTATGGGGATCAAATGACCTAATATTTATAAAGCACTTACCTGTCACATAGTAGGCACTAAATACAAGCTTGTTCCCTTTCCTAACCCCCTACCTTAGGTCAAGCCAAATCTGCTTTATTGTAACTTCCACTAATTCTCCCTAGTTCTGCCCCTGAGGCCAAGAAGAATAAACCTACTGTATGAAAACTCTTCAAATAATTGAAGGAAATGGTCTCTTCTATGGGTGAAAAATCTTTCATTCCTTGAACACATCCTCATATCGTCCACCATCCTGGTTGCTCTCTCTTGGTTACTTCCCAAGTTATCCATTTTCTTTTTAAAAAATTGTGATGCCTCAAACCGAACATAATACCTCAGCTATAATCATCTAACATTCAACAAAGAAGTTTAAAAATAGCGTGGATCATGTATTAATTAAAGACACAGCATTGACTCCACTGGGCACAACTTCATTGTCTCTGCTTTTTTTTTTTAAAGCACATTAAGTAGATTCTAGGCACTGTCCTAATTGTTAGAGAACAAATATAAACCACTGACCACCATCACAATAAACACCTTGATAGTCCCTGCTTTAGACAGCTCACATTCAAATTGAGGGAGACAATACAAAAAAAGTTCAACTTAATGATGGATGGCAAAGCAGGTTGTTCTTAGATGTGTCTGTAGGTCATATGACAGTATGGAGGTATGATAAGTCTTAGAGGATCTTAGGAGGCAGAGACTAGTTGGATGGTAGACTGGTGGTCCTCCATCTCATCAGTAGGAATAGAGAGCGTGAGTCCCATCTTATCTAAATGATTTGAGCATTCATGCAGTCCAGATAAGATATGAATGGCTTAAGCAGTTGGGTAGGGAGGAGAAATAATTCCTAAATTAACAGTTTTTAAGGAAGGGCCAGGCCTACCGCGACTGGTGAACCAAAACATTATAATCACCCACAAAATCATTCAAACTCAACAAATGACATTTTTAACATTGATCACCTTCAGGTCATAGTTCTTAAAGACCCAGAGCACATTCAAATATATGTCCAATTCCTGAAAGCTCATCTAAAGGCTCTTGGACAGTCTACTTCATAATCCCATCAGGTCAGTGCTGGCACTCTCCCTGTCTCATTGATATTGTTGAGTGATAATGCCAGAAGCACAGCCTGGGTACAAGGCTCTCTAAAAAGGGTATGTGATTTCCCAGGGTTCCTCTTCCTTAGCACTTCAGCCACAAGAAAAGTCTTGAGAGCTTTTGGATTCAATACTGCTGACTAATGCCAAATGTTCTAGGCCATATATAATCAACAAGGAAGTGAATATTGAAATAAAAGAAAGGAACTGAGAATGGGCAACAGTCATACTTGGGAACTGGAGGAGGACAAACCAGCAGAGGAGAATATAAAGTAAAAAACAAGGAAACTATAACATCATAGAAACTAAAGGAGGAAATACTATTCAGGAGTTATTGGTTGGTATACCAAAAGAGAACCTGGAGCTAGCAAGTCAGGGTTCAAATCTGGATCTGACACTCAAGAACAAGTCACAATATGCCTGAAACTCAGTTTATTCAATTATAAAATGTGGCTAGTAATATTTGTACTCTACTTCACAATGATTAGGTAAAGAGAATCCATTATAAACCTTAAAGTGCTATATTATTGTGAATTATTCACATAAGAAAGTGGTGATCAGTAACACCAAATGATGCAAAAAGACCAAGGAGGAGGAACTAGGTGGCGCAGTGGATAGAGCTCTGGCCTTGGAGTCAGAAGGACCTGAGTTCAAATCTAGTCTTAGACACATGTCACTTACCAGTCATGTGACCCTGGGCAAGTCACTTAACCCCGATTGCCTAAAAAAAAAAAAAAAGACCAAGGAGGATTGGGATGAAGGAAAGGACATTGGCTTTAGCAATTCAGAGATCTTTAGTATCCTTGGAGAGAAACATTTTAGGTGAATTGATGGAGGTCAGACGCCCGATTGTGGATGTTGGAAAATGGAAACAGTAAATAAAGAATACATTTTCCAGAAATAGCAAAGGAGAGGCAAGATAAAGGACAGGGTCAATATCTAGATCAAGTCTAAAAATATAGAGTGCAGTGCCTACAATGAAAGACAATTTAACTGTTTATTCTGTCTTCATAATCGCCCCTACACCAAATTGAGCTAAATTAGTAATGCAGAATTAATAATTTTTCATCTTTATGGATGATAGGGAATATTATGTAGAAGTATTAAATATTTTATTAACATTGAGAATCAGCTTATCAATTAACAAATACAATATAATCCACTGAGAAGTATTTTAAACATATCCTTGATTTAAAATACCCAACCGATTCACTCAAAGAGAACTTTTCAGATACTGACTTTTTGAATGTGTTATACTAACTCTTAGGAATTAAATGACACAAAATCATGGCAGCTTAGCATCTCTGCAATTTCCATTGTGCACTGACTTTTAATGATATGTGCAAAGAAACTGGATAATGGATAGAAATAGCCAGTTCACATGATGAGCATCTTATTGATTTCTCTGTTTTACAATTGCTAGAAAATACATTCCAGATGGTCTGGAAACTAGTCAAATACAGATAAAAGTCACGTCTTACAATGGCTTCCTACTACATTTTCTATTCCATATCCTCCAATTCACATAATTCTATATTTTTTTCACTAATCTTCTGGGATAAAGTTTTATCCCCCACCACCTGTCAATAGCATGTTAAGATTATTTTTTTTTTGCATCAAATGTCAACATCGAATTCAGTTAAGTGCCATCTGTTATACACCTCAGGACTTTTGAACATCTTTTCTCCTTTATGCTAAGCTCATCTGAATTTATATATCCCCTGCTACATAAGCACAAAATCAACCTTTATTTATGCTTCACTATCAGTCTAAAAGAAAAAACATATATGTGTATATGTGTGTGTATGTGTGTGTGTATATATATCTGTATGTAAGTATATATGTATATATGTATGTATGTATATATTTCCTTGACTGTAACAATTGGCCAGTGTCCAACAGAGAAAACCCAGTAGCAGTTCATTGTTGTGTGTCTCCTTAGAGCTATAGCAAAGGAAAATGCAGATAATGTACCAACACTACAAAATTTACTCTTCTATCAACCATATACTAGTATTTAGTACTATTTTTGCCATCTTCTTCCTTAAAGAAAACTACTTTTTTCCTGGTAAGAAGAAAAAGGCTGCTCCAACCAGAAGGTCTACAAATAACCTAATGTTGTGCAGTATTAAAAAAAAAAAGTAAAAAAAAAAAACTGGTTGAGCTCCAATTCCTTTGCCAATTATTGTTTTCTTCTCCACATGGCTGGTCTCATCTGTCTGTCCACACTCTAAATGAAAACCTGCCAAATATAAGCATTAATTTTCAGGCTCCTTTCAAGCATGTCTATGAGTTTAGATTTTCATTCAAGTCATTGGTACATCTGATGACACTGTGACTCAAAAAGCCAAAGACACAACTGTGTAGTGAAAAGAGAACTGAATTTATAAATAGAAAACTTGAATTTGGATCTCAACATTGCTATTAATATTTTGTGTGATCTTAAGTACATCACTAAACATACCTGGGCTTCAGTTTCCTAATCTACACAATGAAGGACTTAAACTAACTGATCTTTAAGTTCCTTTAAAATTGTAAATATTTTGCACCTATTAAGATATAGTATGAGTCAAAGATAACTCCAAGTAATAAAACAAAATACAGAATTCTATGAAATGTGGAAGGATCTATATCATATGGTTCAGAGTTTATAAAGTAGAAAAATATACACAATGATTGCAAATATATAATTTTTAGAAGTCTTAACTAACAACAGAAGTCAGACCAAAAACTGAACAACTGTGTTAATAATATCTGGGATTTTGAGGAAGAAAAATGAAGAAGCATCTAATTCATTTGATCAAACTGCAAAATTTATTGATAATATACAAACTAATTTTGTGATCATATTCACTCATAAAAGAAGAGTACAAAATATATATGTCTCATTTCACTGCATAACTTGGGTGGAAAAAAAAAGAAAAGGCTATCGGTAAAACAAAGACTAATAAGTAATCGCAAACAAGGCAACTGGTTCTATCCAAATTACTGAGTAGTTCAGGGTGGTCTGCAGATGTTAGGGGCTGTGCAGTTTTATATTAATGTAAACAAGTGGGAACTGGAGCCTCTTACAAAGGCAACAAACAAGGGTAGGCAAAGCAAAGTATCTGAATATATCATAAATGAGACAGATAAGGCTAAATAAAGGAGATAGTAGAATTTGTTTGGAGTAAGAGGTTACACTCAATGATTGGTATTTATTAGTCACTTAGCTGTCTCTACATATTTTGTCTCTGTATAGAGAGAGACAAGACATGTATGTCTCTCTACTACCTTTGTCTTTGGGTGAAGGGATCCTATAGACTTGCACAAAATAATGAAGAGCAAAATGAGCAGAGCCAAGAGAACATTGTATAGAGTAACAGCAATATTGTTTTAAGTCAACTTTGAGTGAGTAAGTCATTTTGACTCTTATAAATAACCAAATTAACTCTAAAAGATGTATGAAGGAAGACACTATCTGCATGCAGAGAAAGAACTGATAAACAGATGTATAGAATGATTTTACATGTGTATGTATATGTATATGTGTGTATATAATATTTGTGTCTAATGGTAGCCATATCTAGAATGGGTGAGGGAGGGGAAGGAAAAAAAAAGACATTTACATGATAACCTTATCATATATTTAAAAGAAATAGCAAGTTTTACATAATAGATTTTCAGTTTCATGTGCAATCATATTTTTATTACACTATGTTATGGAAATGCTTGTTTTATTCCACAAATTAAAAATAAAATAAAACAATTTTTTTTTGTTGTTGTTGCTCAAGTAGATTATACACGTCCAAATGGATTTGTCTAAATGTGGCTCAAAAGGAGGAATGAAGAATAATCCCTGGAATCTCCTCTGACTACTCTTGCGAAAGTAGGAGATTGAGGCTAGAAGCTAGCCACCCTCCTCTATTCATAGAAAGGGAGGCTATATCTACTATTAAAGGTATCTAGTCTTTAACTATTGTTAGTCCAAGATGAATAACTGTTGGATTCAAGCTCAGGGTTTGATTACCATCTTAAGAGAGCACAAGTTCTCTATATAACCTATATATATCCAAGGCTTGATTCCAGGGCTATGCTGAAGCCAGATCATACAGGCTGTTGAGAACCAATTGTTCATTCAATATGAGCATTCATATCACCAACTGTTTTGTTGATTAACTAGAGTATAGATTGTAGAAATAATGGAGATAATGCAAATAAGGTAAATCAAACTTTAAAATGTGTTGTGCTTATAGATTTTCCCAGAAAGTAAATTGTTCAATGTTTATCAACAAACTCCTGCTAGACTTGCTTCCCACCAAATGTCAATTACACAAAGACATATAAAGAATGGTAAATAAATTCATTTATCCAAACCAAGAGCAAACAAATCAGAAAGTAGGTGAATGAGAACATATTAGACAATGCACAGACTGAATGGGCTTTTCCACTGGGAGTCAAATATCTCAGCTCAATTAAGAGAAAGAGTCTTACATAAGTAATTGGGAATTAAGAATTTTTCTTTGGAAATTCCCCATAGTCTCTAGGGTAGCAAGCTGGGGACAAGGGAATGATTGAGGTGCAGGTTCCTTTACATCTTTTGTTTCTTAGAGGCAAACAGGGGTAAGTGACTTGCACAGGGTAACACAGCTAGTGTCTGAGGCTGGATTTGAACTCAGGTCCTCCTGACTCCAGGGCTGATACTCCACTGCACCACTTAGTGGCCTCTGGCTCACTTATATGTTAACAGAATCTCTCTTCAGGGACTTTTCCCAGAAGATGATCTAGAACTGCATATCTTCTTTCACAAACACATAAGAACAAGAACTCTCTTCTCCAGAGCTCTCATCAACTCAGCCCCTCATGAGGGTGAATAATTATTCTTCATCAATGATGACAGTATTATGTAAATGAACTTTCATCTACATGTCATACACATACATGTACTTGCTTGTATGTGCATATGTAATGTACCCATAACACATGCATGAGTATGAATTGTGTGTACGCCACACATACATATATAAATGTTTTGTGTATATATATATATATAGCATTGTGCATATTATGTATATATAACATGTTTGTACATATAAAACATATATGTATGTGCCTATCTGTAAATATAAATATATAAGAGATGTATGTAGATATATAGGGCAACTAGGTGGCAGGGTAGATAGAGTAAGGTCTAGAGTCAGGAAAACCCGAGTTCAAATCTAACCTCAGATACCTACTAGCTGTGTGACCCCAGGCAAGTCCCTTAAGCCTGTTTGCCTCAGTTTCCTTATCTGACAAAATGAGCTAGGAAAGGAAATGGCAAAATACTTCAGTCTCTTTGTTGAGAAAACCCCAAATGGGGTCATGAAGAGTCAGACATGTCTGAAAATGACTGAACAACAAGAGCAACAACAACATGGATATCTATCCATATACATCTTATATAGGTATATACCATTATCTATATGGGCAGCTAGGTGGCACAGTGGATAGCGCACTGGGCGTGGAGTCAGGAAGATCTGAATTCAAAGCCAGTCTCAGACACTAATTAGCTGTGTCACCATGGGCAAGTACCTTAACTTTATTTGCCTCAGTTTCCTTATCTGTAAAATGAGCTGGAGAAAGAAATGGCAAAGTACTTCAATATCTTTCCCAAGAAAACCCCAGATAATGTCACAAAGTCGGATACAGACAACAACAACCTAAATATACACACATATAAGATACATACACACACATACATATCTATTAAACACATTTACATAACAAATATTACTTATATTACAGGTATATGGATTACATGAATATTATGGGTATACATGTATATGGATACTTATATGTATTATACATATTTGTATAAGATATATATCCATATTTGATTATATACATACATAGACTTATATAAAAGTATGTATACATATGAGATGTATGTGTATATATGAATATATAGTTATTATGCATACATGTATAGGTTGTATATAATGTATATACCTAAATGTATAAGATGTGATAGGGCAGAGTTTTGGACCTAAGTTTCTTCATTCTGTATCAAATGTACTTTCTAATACAGTAAAGGGGAGGCATTGTAAATGCAAGTACAGATGACAGTTGAGTTTTGGAACATGGAGAAATAACATTCCGTTGAGAAAATCAAGAAAAAAAACACGATGAAATAAGTGGGACTTTCATCAGGTTTTGCAAGATAAGTATAATTTCAACAGACAAATTCTGGGGGACATTATCATAATTAGAAGACACTGAATAAGCAAAGGAAAGATGAGAGAGGTGGTAAAGAATGAACGGTGTTTGGAGAATCTAAACATGTCCAAGCTTGACTAGAGAGCAGCGTATATAAAAAACTAAGAGAAACTAGGTTGGAAAAGTCAAATTGTGGAGGGCTTTGGGTACCAAGCTGAAAAGTTTGGTTGTTATTTCATAAGCAGTGGCAGTCATGGAGAGGATTTGAGTAGGAATATGACATTTTTTTAGAGCTGGAAAGAAACCCAGAAGTCAGCAAGTCCAACTTCTAATTTACAATGAAGAAGTTGACGATGCCCACTGAGGTTAGGTGACATCTAGTGGGACACAGGGGAAAAATAGAAGAGCCTGGGTATGACCCAGGTTCTCTAACTCCAGATCCAGTGGCTGTTCATATGTTCACTACTACATGAAAGCATTTATTTTTTGTTTAAGGGTAGAAAATTCATGGTTTAATAAAATAATAAATTTGTAGTAAGAAAGCCTGAGTCAAATAGTTATTAGCTAAGTGACCTTGGTTAAGTCATTCTACTTTTCTATTCCTCAGTTTTCTTCATCTTCCAAAATGTTTGAATTAGATGACCCCTTAGGCCTCTTCCAACTCTGAGCATTCCCTTTTTAAGACTGAGTTATGATCCTTTTTTCTACAACAATTTTAATTCTTCTTCAAAAATTTTCTACTTGTACTGTTTTTAAGCATATCATCATTATATAACTATTTAAAGCTTGGTCTTTTCATTTATTTATTCATTTCACACTGATACATTTTTATAATATCACTTAGCTATCAAAATAAGAATAAGCATTTATTTTGCACTTTAAAATTTGTAAAGATAACTTTACAAATATCATCTCATTTGATCTTGTCAACAATTTTGTGAGATGGGTATTTCATGTTGATCACATTTCTTCTCTATCACCATTTTTGCGAAGAGCAATTAGTGAGATGTGAGGTGGAAGGAATGAGCATATGAAGAGTCTTATAATATGTTATTCATAGAAAATATGCTTGAAACATAAAGATTCACATAAAAATCAGGATTTGAAGTGGAAATCATACAGTTAAAATGAACCTCATAATGTATCATCTTTAGTTTAATTATGAAACTGCTCATTATTGATTGATTATCCTCCTGAGAATATCACTTCTTTGATCCTTCTTTTCCCCAACATATCTAAAATATACACACAAATTTTGTCATCCATGACTTCTTTCACCAGTCTCACTCTGAACTTCAGTATTCCTGACACTATTTTTAGAAGGTTTTACCACACTCACATTCATCCTGTGTTAACTGGCTTTCTTTCTATTTTCCATATTCATGTTCTTGCAGTGTAAGTTGTGGTTTTGTTTTGTTTTGTTTTGTTTTTTTAGTTCCCTGTGCATCCACATAGATCTCTTCAGATAACCTCCATTTTTCCTCCTCCCACTTCTAAGGCTTCAGAATTTCAGTCCTAAAAGTTTCACACACCTCTTGAATTGGATTCTACCCCAGAATTTTCACTCATGGGATCTTATCTGTCTCTTCTGAAGCCTTTGCATTCCACTTTCCCAAAATTCAGGGCTCATGTCAGAATATTCTTGACCTTCCTCTACTCTGTCTCAGACTCTAAAAGAGTGGTTCCTTCTGCCCCAGAGTCCCATCATTTTGACCCTAGCAACTAGTACTTACCTTCCGAGACTCAAATCCAATACATAGTTTTCCTTTTTGTTTCTTCTACCTTTCAAAGGACAAATATATTATTAAGGCAAATAGAGGAGTTATTCTATACTTCTTTTTTAGCAGACTGAATTCCAAGAGACATCTGGATAATTGTCTCCCATCCCTACTCTGTATCATGCCTTTGTGCCAGACTTGTGGTCTCTTTTCTCACCTCTTCATCTATTTCTGCTTTGTGTCCAGGTAGTTTGTCTTATATTTCAATGATGAAATGGCATTTGTTTCTCCTGTTACGTTCACTCAAATGCTTTCAACCATGGCTTACACCTCTCTCCTCTTCCTCTACCTCCCCCACCACCCCACCACCACCACCTTTTTTAAATTTCCTCATGTGAACATACCTTCTTAATATACAATACCACATGTAATCTCTCCTTTTTACTTATCCTGTACCTCTTGGGGAAAAAAAGTATCCCCCTCCAGAAGCATCTCATTAGTAGCTACTAGATCAAATTTTCCTCCTTGCACTGAGACCAGTTTCTTCTCATATACTGCCTGAACTTTGAACATTTGTATGTAAACATTTGACGACATAGATTTTATAACAGTTCCCTTTTTTGTTTTTGGATTTTGTCTTCTGTGAACTTTTAAGTATCTCGACTGCTAGTTTTTTCTCTTGCCTCTATCCTTTTTAGGTTAAAGGGCTTTTGACTAGATTAAAAAGAAATTTCCCAAATACATTTGTAAGAAAAGGGAGGGAGAGGAATTTGACTCTTTCTAGTTAATGTAATGATAGAAAGTAAGAGATAAATAAGGTAGATAATGAAGTCTTATTATATTGACGAATGCAAAGACCTATTAGCACCTTATTATTCCTTTACAAAGTGTGAAAAGGCTTCACCTTGTTGGAATTACAGGGCCAGCTGACTAACTACTGCCCTGGTATTCCTTTATGAGTTAGGGGAGGAATTTTCTTTAATTGAGTTGGAAGGGACAACACCATTAGCCTTGCTAAAATTGTCAAGGCCTTCATAGCTCCTAAAAAGTTAAATACTACCAACTTTGAGTATCCTGGAGAAAGGAAACAGATTAAAGGAGAGAATCATTTTATAGCTGATAAGAGAGCTAATTATGGATTCAAAGGAAAATTATCCCTGGAAACCTGGAGCTGACTTGTGGAAACCCAGGTAAGTAACTTGCCCAGCATCTCATACTTGAAAGATCACCTTTTGTAAAGACACTAAGCTAGGAGATAGAATGTCTTATAAAGGGATGAGCTAGCTGTTTTATTTGATTAGAACAGAATATGTGGGTTTTTTTTAAACATAATTCAAAACATACGCTGAGAATAAAAACCGAAGAAGTAAAATATATTCAAACCACTATTGACAGTATCATCAATTCTGGTCTCCCATATGCCTAGAAATTATATATATGTGTGTGTGTGTGTGTGTGTGTGTATGTGTGTGTGTGTGTATTTGCTATATATATATATATGTATATTTACTGAAGCATGGAACATACAGAAACAAAAATTTAACACTATCCATTAATAAATATTTGTTCAGTATTTCCAACAGGATGAAATATCTCATTTTCAGGGTAATCCAAAAAAAGCAGACTGGTTATAATGATTAATAGGGTTTATCTATTCTATAGGTATCGACTGTACAGCTTAGTGAGAACTGCATGCTGTGATAAAGATCTTATTTTTGACTTTGAATAAAGGGGATAGAAAATTATGGGTTATATGGATTCTAATAGGTCAACATACCACTTCTTCATCATAGCCAAACCTCATTGAGTATAGAATTTTCTTTAAACAGAATGATTTGAATGTTAAATTTATACACGCAAAAGTCTAAAATCTTTTTTTTTAAATAGGTTGGCATCTCAGCAATGCAACTATAACAAAGTTTATTTATTTGTTTTTAACCCATATAGGTCAGGCATTATTGCTTTACAAATTTTCAGAATTAGTAATTTTTTCATGGGTTTTAGATCTGAAAGTCATTTTAGATATCATGAACCATGCCCCTTCATTTTACAATTTAGGAAACCAATATGTTGAGAGGCAAAAATGACTTGTCAAAGG
This sequence comes from Vombatus ursinus, assembly GCF_900497805.2. Taxonomy (NCBI): domain Eukaryota; kingdom Metazoa; phylum Chordata; class Mammalia; order Diprotodontia; family Vombatidae; genus Vombatus; species Vombatus ursinus. The sequence continues at coordinate 16,198,674 of NW_020954585.1, forward strand.
TCATACACCCAGAATTAATAGAGCCAAAATTCAAACCTAGGTCTTCTGATTTGAAATCCAGTATTCTTTTCATTTCATTGTGTTGCCACTGTTTATCTATTCATCAGATGATTGTTTATGAAGATTCTTTTATGTACAATGTATTCCTTTTGGAACAATATACTTCAACACTACCGTACTAAGCAATAATCGCAATTATAACCAACTCACAGGAAAGCAAGGGTCAGAAAAAAAATAGAAAATTTAAATGGAATTACTCATCACAGTAAAATTTCTTCACAAAAATAAAAAATAAAAATAAAATTGCCAGTAAATTAATTTTCTAAATGACTCATTTGTTAGTCAAATAAGGAAAGCTATTTAAAATGGTAAATTAATTAAATTATATTTGATTGCATCAGCCTAAGAAATGTGAGGAGAGAAAAATAAAACTTATGTAAGACTATTAACCTTTTGATTCAATTAAACTCACATACTCATGGATTGATATCAGTATTTGGTAGCACTTATGTGTGAAAAGACATTTTCAAAAAATATATAAAATCTCATTACAGATGAGCATTGTAAGAAAGATTTTAGGGGGTTAGACTGCCACAGCAGGATAAGAATTTCCAAGATCTTGTGGATAGTCCCTCAACCAATCAGAAAGTGCTCCAAACTTTTCTGTAAAACAACTGGTTCCCTAAGAAAGAGCTCTGGAAGCCAAACCGATCGCAACCCTTTGGGTTCAAGGACAGGACCTGCACAAGGCAAAGGCTTTTCTCCACTGTATTTGTTTAATAAGCTTATTGAATATTAACTGACACACCCCAAGGGTGGAGACAGCTGCTATTTTTGATCATAGGATTCATGACCTAACATATAAAGGGAGAACATGGACAAACATGCGATGGGCTGTCCAGGAAGGGTGAACTCAGATGAACCAGACCAATGGTAGGCCTTGTGGGGAGAGTATGGATCTTACTAACAGTTTAAAAGTTGATTCTAACACTGAACCAGCGCCCAGGTGTTACTGAAGTTCATTGTGCCCGCTTCTCTCAAGAGAAGTGTAACAAAGGCTTTCCTTCACTCACTCACTGTAGTAAATTTTTGTTTCAGATTTTTCTAACAAGCATTAACAGATAAACATTTAAAATTGGTTTTGATGATAGAGAAAACTAACTTTGAACTCTAAGTGTAAATGTTGTTTCACAAAAAAAATCTTAATTTTTTCTATTTCACAAAAAATATATATATACTCAATTATCATCACTGTTTTCCTGAATTTTGTAAACAACAGGTGACTTACTCAAAATCACACAGCTAGTATGCGCCAAAGGAGCAACTTAAACCCAGATCTTCCTAACTCCAAGACTCTACCACTCACATCCCGGGAAAGCATTGAAGGAGGTTCTATGAAAGTGATGAAGTAGAAAAGAGTGCTTGAGGCAGATGGAACACGCAGAATGTGAGATAGGAGATAAGATGCAGAATGCGATCAGCCAGAAAAGTGATCAAAGAAGACTATGCATTGAAGCCCCCACCATGGACTTATCTGTGTACTTTCACAAAGCGCCCTCAATTCCAGAACAATTCTTCCCTTCCCCTTTCCTGCTCTCTTTGCTTATTACTTCCAGACTACCTGATATCCCAGGCATTTTGGAGCCACACTTGCTCCTCCCATTCTCTTGTCCCCTTCTCCCTATTCCATAGAATTGTATTTAAACCATATCTTTGACCTAGCTAACTGCCTTTTGCTTCCTATGGGAAGCAAGGGCCACTCTGATCCCTTACGGGAGCAGAGCCTGTGGCCTATACTCTGCCTCCCACATGGAGTAGAGACCATTGGAGCTTTACCTCACTGGGAGCAGGCCTTCTTGGGTGCATCACCCCAATAAATAATCTTTCTTTAATTTGGAGACTGTCCAAGTGAATTCTTCAGGACACTAAGACTCATGCATCTATTCCTCATCATTTCAGGTAGCAGCCCAACATTCTTGGGGTCCACCCTGAACTCATCACTAATGGCTACAGAGAAGGTCTAAGTGAATTATTTCACACCCAAACCGCTTTCCCAAACCTGATCTCCTCAAATGTATGTGCAATCTCAAGACTTCCTCAATTTTTTAAGGGTGTAACCAGAAGGTATTACTATGGAGAGCAGAGTTTAGCTGAGCAGGGCTTTTCTTCCTACCACGCAGAAACAGGAGTTGATTCTTCTCAAACTATACCTGTTTCTGTTAATGTTCTCTCTGGTCATTGCCTTTTCCTCCCTGTTCCTCTCCATGTTAGATGCTGGAGATTTCTTGTCTAAAGCACTACCATTCTGATCAATCCCATCTTGCTACAATGATGAGTTCATTTTAACCCAAAAGCAAAAGGAAACTAGTAGGTCCAGTTTAAACTCTGGCTAGGAAATTTGTCAAAGATTACTAATCATAAGATCCTCTCATACATACATCATCAAGCTTACAGTTAGGGGAAACCTTCACATTTGGTCCGAGATTTAAATTTCTGACCTATGTAATTCTGTGTATCAAGACAGCCACTAGCATCTTTCAATTTGCATACTGTAATATACAATTAAAGACATATGTGATTCAAAAGCAATTAAAATTGATCTTATATTTATATTCAGATAGCTGGCTTCAAAGTACTATTGGAAACAGCAAATAACAGCAAACAGCTCAGGAAAAAAAACTCTTAATTTGAATATCCTTCCTTTCATATGGAAAAGGAGGGGATAAGAAGGGGAAAAGAGGAGGTACTTCACCAGCCAACTGGATTTTCAGCCAGGAGAAAGTTCACCGGTGAGCATTCATATCTCATGCTCTGGTCCAACTTTTGGTGGACAAAGTCATTGCATGCCCTAGTTGGGTCTCAGCCCACTCAATACCATTCTTCTCTGCCTCTGGGGTCTGACCAGCTTTGCACCTGTTTATGTCTCCTTCATTCCTCTCTGTCTGTCACAGAGCAATTCAAAAGCAAATGCTGCAGGTAAAACTCCACCCACCTCCTAATTATACCCAGATTTTCCCATTGCAGAAGGAGAACAATTTCCCCTACAGTAATATAAATTTTGGGGTTCCTATCTAGTTTTGGATACCTTCCCTTCAAACTTCAAAAGAGTTAGCCTCTTTCTAAGATACTTTTTTTTTGTTTTTTTGCTTTTTTGGTGAGGAAATTGGGGTAACTTGCCCAGAGTCACACAGCTAGTGAGTGTTGTGTCTGAGGCTAGATTTGAACTCAGGTTCTGTGCTCTAGCCACTGTGCCACCTAGCTGCCCCTCAAAGACACTCTTTTAAAAGGCTAGACTATCTAAACTAAATTCTCTGTGATTTCTCCCTTCTGTTGTCCAGTGCTTAACTCAGTGATTATTTGAGCAAGGGACATTTCATTTTTTAATCTTTTTATAGCTAGCTCCTGGCACAAAACAGGTGCTCTAAAGTAATTATTGGTTGATTAGTGGGAAAGGGTAGAGAGTCATAGGTATTTTTAGACCTGTGAGAGGATTAGAGAAAAGCTGGATCTAATGGTTTTTCTCTGCTATTCCATGAAATCCCACTAAGTTCATTTTTCCATTGAAAAAAATTGTTTAACATTTGTCAACCTGAACTCCAGAGAAAACAGCCAATGCAACAAAATGGAGGTCTTTAAAAAGGCTCAGTGAGTTGCAGGTCGGGGTGCTACACAGCAAGTGCTGGGGTACCCAAGGATGGGGCTGGGAATAGTGTTTATAGAGGGTACTAAGGCAGAGAGAATTGGCAGGCTGCAGGTGGGAGGGGTTAGGGGGATCTCACAGTTTCACAAGGTAAGTTGTTTTGCCTAACAAGCAAAGTTCATAGAGGAAGCTTGAGAATCTCTGGAGGGGAGAGTTTGAGACATTTACAACATACTCTGAGACTGGGGGTGATAATGTCTGGTCAGCCTAAGGGAATTCTGGGTCTGGAAATGGGTTCTAGGTCAGATTCAGTTAGCTGAGTTTGACACATTATAATAAAATGAGAAATATACTCTAGAACATTTGTGTTTGCATTTTGCTTTTGTGGCACTGAAGTGTTTTAGAAAGAATGTATTAGCAAGCTTATTTTGTAAAGATCTGATTATCTCATCAAATCCTGCAGGGTTAGCTTTTATTCCTTGAAATATAGGAATTTGATAGACTATTTCAGTTAAATGTTCTTTAGTAGTTTCCATTTCAAACCCTCTGTTCTCTAAATGAAGAATGTTGTTGTTTCATGGGCCTGAATCTTTCATTTTTTTGTACACCCTGAAGATGGTACCAGGTGTGCATTTTAAATAGAAAGACACCAATGGCATTCCTAAAATGGTGGATGTGAAATGCCCCACTGGCTAAGCCTAAAGCCTTCCTCATTAGTACTCAGACAGTAAATAGAGGTGGGACAGCTAGACTGTGCAAATAACATGGTCTTAAATGAAATTAGGTTTATTCGGAGATAAGTACTTCAGACTGATACATATCTGGGAATATTACCATCCAAGATAATATCTGAATTTAAAGGCCCTTAATAATTATATTAGGGCCTATGGACCTGTTTTATTTTCTCACTTAGATACAAATACACTAATGGAATGTTTATTTGAATAAATTATCAGAATACAGAGAACTGCACAGCTGAAGATGAAACTGAAGTCACCCTTTGGAGAATCCATTGTCTACCTTCACAATCAGAAGCTGTGCCATCTGGATGTACTGAAAGTGAAATACAAGAGATGGTTCAAGGGGATTGAACTGACAGGGCTCAAAATGCATTATTCTAATCTATTTTTTTACTGTTCCACTTTCTTTGAACCAATTTTTTTTCCTATGTGGAATACTTTCTTTTTTCAATGAATATTCCTTGGATCAGCTTGCTAGTCAACAGAGTGGTCTGGTGCAGAGATGTCAAACATGCTGCCCATGGCCTGCATGTGGCCCGCAATACTTCCAAATGACCCCAAGCCAGATTAAAATATAATTGAAGAATCTTTAGCAAAATAAGTCAAAATACAATAAAATATGTATAGTATCATCTATTAAAACTAAATCAATATGTGACCTTTAGGGATCCTTATCTATGGTCTAGTGGCCCCTATTACTGTTTGAGTATGACACGACTGGTCTTTCCTCCCCTTTTTAGTTCTTTATCTTTTTTTAAGCCAAAGCAAACAGCTCTGATTAGGTAGTTGTTTTTGTTTGTTTGTTTGGAGAGTTTCATCTTAAGTCTAGTGCATCAAAACATTGATATGTTTGAGAGAACAATTTCCTTTACAAAGAATTTTTTTTAAAACTAAATTAAAAGCTATTCCCTACTTCTTGAATCTCATTTGTTCTCTTTTTAGAGCTCTTCAGATTTCAACAATTTCTCTTACAGTAAATACTTTTACGTATAATAAGAATGGTCTATATACATAATGTAATAGTCAGAGTATGACTGTTCTAACAACAAGATATTCATAAAATCAAATTCTACTGAAGGCAGCAAATCGATACCATCAACAATTATCAGTATGCTGATTGGAGCTGGATGGATCATTTCATCTAAGACTGTGTTCTTTTGGGTGATTTTGATAGATGTAGACACATGTCACCATGCATAGAGCTCTGGACCTGGAGTTAAGGAGACCAGGTCAAATCCAGACTCAGATCCTGTCTTTGTGACTCTGGGCAAGTGTGCCTGCCTCAGTTTCCTCATCTGTTAAATGGAGATGGTAATAACACCAACCTCACAGGGTTATTGTGAGGGAAAAAATGAGATAATATTCATAAAATGTTTTGTAAACTTTAAAATGTCATACAAATGTTAACTGGTATTATAGACATCAAGCTATGTAAATATATATATATGTATATTCTCTATGTATATATTCTATGTATGTAAATATATATATGTATATTCTCTATGTATATATTCTATGTATATGTATATACATATTTTTACATAGCTTGATTACATATATATATATATATATTTATACACATAGGACATATCTTCATTTGACCAATTAAGATTCAGGGGAAAATGAAGAGCAGTTATGCTCAATGATTAATGGGTAACACATTGGAGAAGAAAAATACTTTCTCAAAACTTAAAAAAAAAACCCTGTCTTTCAAAAATGTTTTTTTTTAAATATTGTTTCCAATAAGCCTACTTCAGTACATAACCAAGTTTTAAAATGATGGTTTTTACCTCAGAACAGTTGTAAATGACAACTTGTATTTATTGTAGAGCTGGTTAGGGTTTTCAAAGTACTTTACATCCATTATCTTATCTGATCCTGAGAACAACCCTGTGAGGTACAAGAAAATGGAGGTTAGAGAGAAGTTGAGGAAATCATCCACGACACTTAACAAATGTGCAGTGGAACTTGAATTTAGTTCTTCCTGACTGAAGTCCAATGTTTTACTCTTACACTATGCTACCTCTAAGAAAAGGAGTGCTTAGAAATAAACTTTATTTGGGCTGTAGTGTAGGCTCTGTGTCCTATCCAATACTTGAGGAACTGTAATGGTTCAAACTGCCCATCCCAGTATGAATGCCAACTCCTTAAGTTCATATAAATGGTCTCCATTATGTTACATCACTATGGTTCTGAGATTTCTTCCCATTACTGTACCTTCTTAACATACAAAGCTATACCCACTTCCTCTTTTCAACTATTCTCTTTCTTCTGAATAAAGTATTGCCATCCAGAATTATATTCTAGTCATGCATTTCATCGTACCAAATCTCAGTCATACCTCTTCTTATCAAGATCTCTAGTTCTTCTTGCTTATTGCCTAAATTTTAGTAGTAACTTTAGACGTCAGTACCTGCAGTTCAAATCTCAACTCCGATAATTGCTGTGTATGTGAACTGGGATTGATTGACTGCCTACAAATATATCCAGTTACCTATTATGATTGAAAAACCTTTCCTTGGATTTTTTCAGCTTACAAGATGAATCAGAAGAGGAGGAAGAATGAGCACACCAAGAGGGGCCCCTACTACATGCAGCCCATTCACTGCACCAGCTGTGCCTGCTACATGCCCAAAGACAAGGCCATTAAGAAGTTCATCATCCACAACAGCCTCAGACTCTCAGGGACATCTCCTAGATCAGCATTTTCAACTCCTAAGTGATGCCCAGACTGTAGGTGAAACTACACTATTATGTGAGTTATGTAATCCAGAGCAAGGTAGTGAGGAATCAGTACTGGGAGGCAGGAAAGGACTCTCCTTCATAACCTGCAGGTGATGCCTACAGACCCCTCCAAAAGTCATCCCATCAAGATTCCTTAATCACTCAGAGGAAAATAAAATGATTGGTCCACCATAAATAAGTTAATTAATTAATTAATTAATTAATAATTGGGGGGGACTTCCTTTTATCTTGATATCACTTCAAAGTATGGCTCTCTTGTCTCCCTCTTATATTACATTATGAAAAAAGGAGACTGTCATTTTTCATCTTGGTTTACGCATTGTCTAGCACAATTCTAGTTCATGGTAGGCATTTAGTAAACATGTGTTTAATTCAATATCTAATTAATTCAAAAGAAATTATAATTGAATTAGATTTACTCATTTATTTTATATATTTTTAAGAAAACACACTTAAATTAAATACAATTAATGGCCCATGCTTTCTCTCATTTTCTACTGAATTGTTCTGTATTAGGTAATTTATTTTGAGGCCTTAGTTACCTCATGTATAAAATAAAAGGATTAAACTATATGAGTTCTAAAGGTCTTTACCTCCATTATCTTATTTGAGCCTCACAACAACTACAATTGTCAAGTATTACAGACATGGAAACTGAGACTTCAGAGAAGTTGAGTAACCTACCCATGACAAGTGTTCATTGGAAAATGAATTCAGTTCTTGCTGTCCCAAACCCAATGCTCGTGCCCCAATACAAAGGTAGGGGAGGTGAGGAGAGAGTACATTCCTTGTATTGAGGATAACTTGTGCAAAGGTTAGGAGACAGGGGGAGATGGAGTATTTTGTGTAAAGAATGGCAAGAAACCCAGTAGAAAAGAAACCATAGAAAATGTGAAGGAAACTAATGTATAATAATTTCCTAATCCACAAGTCCAATGGAACCACATTCTAAACTGGCTGAACAAATAACTCAAACACCTTATAAATTAGGTTTCAACACAATTCTTTGAATTTGGCTTTCCTTTTTATTCAGCTACTATGTAATATAAAATTCATTAAATAACATGACTAAAATTGAGTTGAATCTATAGAAAGAATGAAATTAACAAGTTAAGTGGTTCTTGTTGGTTTTGTTAAAAGAATGAAATTGAAGACAGCTAGCTTTTGCCCACCCTCCAACTCCTTCCTGGAATCTTCTGGGGATGTATTAGGATTTTTTGTTTGTTTGGCCCAAGAAGGCAGAAACAGGAGCTGAGGGAAGTTTCAAAGAAGTAAATTTAGGCTTCACATTGGGAACAACTTCCTAATAGCAAGAGCCACCTCAAGTGGAAAGGGCTGCCTTAAGAAATGAAGGTTTCCTCCTCCTTGGGGGTTGGCACCAAGGTCATCCACTGCATCCAAAATCATCACTAGTCATCTTGACTTTTGTTGTGCCACTGGACTTGGATGACTCTGGAAGAGAGAGTGAGGCTGAAGACTTTATTTAACTCTGACTCACTTAAAATCCAATTCATACTCAAGTCAAGATATCTCCCATGATGTCATCGGGTGCTCCTCAAAAAGAAAAGATGAATAGCAACAACAAGAAAGGAATGAAATTACCCTATTCTGGATTTCACAAGCAATGAAAATAACAAGGCTTCAAATACAACTATTTTCCACAATTCACACTGAAAGAATTTATAAAACAAGATAATGGTACTGTTAGGAGAACAAGCATCAAGAATGTGCTACAAATAAGCATGTTTCAAGAATTCATCAAAGGAAGTGGCACTCTCCCTCATTTCGAACCTTTCTTGATCCATGCCATCATTAAATGAAGATTGTTGCAATATCTAGAGGATGAAAACACTTTCAGCTGACCAAAAAGAGAGAATAAAATAACACAGGTCAAAAAAGGTGGAAGAAAGTTATTGTGTCCCTTTCATGAGATCATTAGCAATTATTAATATCAAAAATAATCTTTTCTTTTAAAAAATGGTAGAGCAAAATCATCCATGGTTTGTTCTACACCCCTATTAAACTGGAATATGACATGACAGTAATACTCAGTACACCCAAATAGATGGACATTAGCAGACAACCTGAATGAAAAAATAGCTCAGGTGGGTTGGCAAGACAGGTAAATAAATCGTGCTTGCAGAAATGGCAAGTATCTAGCTGTTGGGAACTGAAAATAGAGTTGAAAACTTTTGAAGATTAATGTAGTCTCCTGTGAAGAAATGTCCTTACAATTTGTCATGTTAAATTATTAAGATATGTTATCAGCATGCAGCCTGCCAGGTGGCTCATTCCTATACTCAGAAATTTTATTTTTGCTCCTACAAGAGTGCAATTATAAAAACTGCTGATGTCACCCCAATTGCTATTTTATTTAATGATCACACTGGGTACTGCTCATTGGTGTGAATTTTTTTTTAATGTAATATATGGCAGAGTAAGGAGGAAAAAAAATAAACCCGTCTGTGTTATGGTGGATCTCACCAAGGGGTAAAGACTTTTGAGACAAGGGTGGTAGCTCAAATTCTCATGGAAATGTCAATGTAAGCCAAATCTAAATTATTCTCCCTCTCTCTCTCTTCCTTTCTCTCTCCCTCTCTCTCTATCTCTCTTTCTCTGTCTCTGTCTTTCTGTCTCTCTCTGTCTCTCTCTCTCCATTTTCCACATTATTTAAGGTAAACATAATTTAAAATAATGGGCTTATATTTATATTTCTCATCACAAACACTTACATGGTGGCAACATTTAAAATAGGAAGAGCATTGTACTTATGGTTAGGAGAGATTTCAGTTCAAATCCCAACTCTGATGCTTGCCCATAGAAGGTACTTAATTTCTTAGGGTCTAGATTTTCTTATATGGAAAGTAATAACAACTCTACTACTTTACTCACAAGGTTGTTATGTGTATCAAATAAGTTATTAAACATGTATATAGACATATTTGCATACTTTGCATGCTTGTTAATATAATTCAATAATGACTAGAGTTCAAATATCAAAAGAGAACAAAAAACAGAAAAATGAATAAGGCATATATATCAGTAGGACTAATATTTGATGTTAGATGATCTGACTTTTGAAGCTGAAATTACTTCTTTGGAATATTGAATTAAAAGGCTTCATGTTTCTGTATAGCAATTTATATTATAAGACCCATTTATTGGAAAGAAAGAAGTTCATTTAAAGTACTATTTTTCCAGGTTATTGAGAAAATTCTAACTGCTGATTATCATCTTAAAAGCATACAGTTAACTTTGTTGTATATGTGCAATAGCAATAACCAGTTTTATATTTCTAATTTCTGTAACATGGATGATAAGTAATACAGATTATTGTGACTGCTGGGAAAGTCAGGTTATCCTACATGGTACCCAAGAGATTTCTACATATTCCTAAGATGTTCTGTCCTTTACTATCAGAAAATGTTATATCTTTGTTGTTAAACCTATTCATTATTTATAGACTTCACAAGTTCAATGGCAATATGCTAAAGCAATATTTCTCTCACTCTTGATATACACATACACACACACACACATATATAACATAATTTTCTATATTTCCATAACATCCCTGTATATAAAGCTCTATAGGAATCATTATTTTCTACGTGAGAAAATTATATACATTTATGTAAAAATATACATGCATATATGTGAGAGAAATTATTTTACAAAACTTAAAGGGTTATGACTGGGCAAGTCCTTTCATGTGATATTCATTTTCAGATATTTACTGAACACCTACTGTGTGACTGTAGTAGGTACATACCAGGAAGAAGAATAAATGAACAGAGATAGATAGATAGATAGATAGATAGATAGATAGATAGATAGATAGATAGAT
>NW_020954585.1:16209655-16304545 GCF_900497805.2 Vombatus ursinus
GATAGATAGATAGATAGATAGATAGATAGATAGATAGATAGATAGATGGATGGATGATGGATGGATAGATACATGCAAATGATTAAAAACGGATACCACCTACATATAAATGCATGTTTTCCCAGTACAGACACATGTTTTCATTTGTACAGATAAGTTTCTACTGTGGAAATTCCATCCACTGATGTAAATGGCAATTGATCAGTAATGTATTGTCTTAGAGAGTTCCCTGAGGCAGTGAGAGGTTAATGGATATGACCATAGTTAGAAAGGTAATGCATGTTAGAGGCCAGTGGCAATATCAAGTGGAAATAGGTAGATATCAAACCCAGGTGGTCTAAAATTGAGGCAAAAACCATTACCTCCGAAGATCAAAATTACTCCACCTACCCCACTCATCCAATATTAGAGAAAATCTTTACACTTTCCCCTGGTGCTCTCATGTTTTAGGAGAAGAAATAATGAAGTTTGTTGCTTTTATTTAAACCCATGAGTCCCTCAAACATGTGGGAAAGGAGAATTCCCTAAGTCACCCATGTTAGTGATTGACCTATTTGAAGTCATACTTTGGAATGTGTAGATCATTCTTCATGGCTTAGATGGTTACCAGACCTTTGACTGTCTCTATGCAATGGCTCCTCATAATAAACTGACTGCTCTAGTTTAGCAAGAGGAGGAAGAAGCAAGAAGATTTGTCTATTGAGGATGTAATTCTCATTCACAAAGAATTGATTGCTAGGTGTGAATGATCATAACTTTGAAGGGACTTGTTAATGCCTTCATTCAGCATAATTTTTTTTGGTGGAGAAGAAGAAAGCTATACATTCTCTAAAATGTTACTTAGATTTAGGGCAAACAAGTTTCAAAATATTTGAAAATAAGGTTAAAAAGCAGCTCATGATCTAAAATTCTATGGAAATAATCCCTTGAAGGATGGGAAGTGTTAGGGAATGAATTCTGCAAACAAAAAGGGAAATAATGCTTATGAGATTCACAATGGGCAGTTACTTAAAGAGAAGACTATGCTTACAAGGACCTCCAAAGTCAACTTGGGATTTTTAAATGATATGTACAAAAGATGGAAGGAAAGTCAGTTAATTAGGTGAATAGAAAAGAATGGTCCTATATGAATAAACTCAGAAGTGCTAAAATTCAAAATATGTTGAAAATGACAAGGAAAGTTAAGAACAGCAAAAAAAAATATTTAGAACTATATTGAAGAAAAGAGAAGAACTAAAGGAAGGAGTAAATGAGACAATAATAATAGACTCTGAAAAGAAGGCAGATATACTTAGTTTATATTTTTCTTATTTTCTCTGCCAAGGAATCGATTGATCAAGGAGTAAAAGTTTTAGACTGGAAAGGACAGAACAAATTTGTTAAATAGGGAGTTCATATACAAAATAAGTGGGGCAATATTAAGAGAGCAAAAGAGCCTTTGATGACTTCAGGCACAGAAAAACAACATCCTTGGGTACCAAAAGAATTGGCAGTTGTGATTGCTGAGTCATTGTCAGTGATTTCTGAAAAAATCATGAAAACAGATATACTTTAGGACTAGAGAAGGAAAAAAAAAGTCTCTGTTTTCAGAAATATGGAAGAGAATAGAAGAAGCAAATGTTGACTAGTGAATTTGGCTTTAAATTCTAATAACATTATCAATCATTTATTCAAGTTAGTGGATATCTAGAAAAGGAAGCAATGTTTCCAGAGTGAAGGCATGGCTTCATCAGAAACAAGTCCTTTTTTTACAAGGTTACTAAACTGGCAGATTAGGGAGAGGCTTTAAATACAATTTATCTAGATTTTAGACAAATATTTTACAAAACTTTTCATGCTGTTTTTTTTTTTAAACATGAGGAGTAGGCTAGACAGAAACACACTGAAGCAGATTGAGAGCTTGATGAATGACTAGACCCAAAGAATAGTCATACTTTGATGTCAACTTGAAATAGCTCTTTGATGTAATCCCCCCAAGGATTTGTCCTTAGCCTTGTGCTATATTTTTATCAATGACTTAGAAAAACGAATAAAGGGGCAGACTTATAAAATTTGCAAAATTTGCAAAGCAGATCACACTGAATATTCCTATTTCTGTTAAGGGCATCATGGTATTTTCAGTCACCCAGATTCACAAACTTGGAGTCACACTTGACTCCTCACTCTCACCCCACATGGCCAATCAATTGCCTTCACAACTTTTCTCCTACTTTCCCCTTATCTCCCCTGTAATTCAAGCCCTTTTTCCCTTGGACCATTACAGTAACCTCCTAATTCATCTCTGCCTCAAAATATTTCCCTTTCAGTTCAATCCTCCAAGTAGCTACCAAAGTGATATTCTTAAAGTTTATATGTAATCATGACACTCCCTTAGCCCAAAAGCTCAATGCAAGTGCTATTGTCATTTAAAGCCCTACCTCCTGGCTCCAACCTACATTTTTTTTCCCAGTTAACAATCATTTCTTTTCTTTTTTTCAGTCTAAGTATCAAATTTATTAAGACACTAGTTGGAGTGGATGAGATTTGTAGTAAATCTGCGGCATTTGTGACACCAATACAAGCAGGTCAGATTTTAAGATCTGCACATTTGATAGGATAAAATTGGTACTTTTAAACAGAAAGACTGTGGGAAGATCTGGATGGGATCTAGGAGTGGCAAGTAGCCTGGGGGGGTCAGGTGCAAGACAATGAGGGCCACAATGAAAGTGCAGTTAAAAGGATTATTGACTAGGATGGGTCAAGGACCTCAGGGGAATGCCAGAGATCTGGGTTTCAGGCTTTGAGGTCCAGGTGCCAAACTCATAGTCTTTTTTTAGGGGTCCAGTACTAATCCCATCCTTCATCATTCCCCCCTCAAACAAATGAGACCTAAAGTCTTTTGGGGTAAGGGATGAAGGTCTCAGCTTATGAAACTGCTTCTTGCTGGCAAAGGGTGTAGATCTGTCCCTGTCTTGAGGGGGTCCCAGAGAGGAGGTTGACTGGAGCCGAGCATAGACTGTAACCAGGGGACAATGGGTGGACATGGGCTGGTACCCCCTGTTTGCTACCAACTGTAGGTGAATGACCCATAGTCTGGAAGACAAAAATCTGCCAAGCAAGTCTGACAAGTGAGTTCCATATGTAGGGCCCAAATACAGGGAGAAGTAAAAGTGATGTCAGAATGGGGAAAAACAAAGAAACAAGAGTCCCATTAGAATAATTTACACTGGATATACAGGATTATCTGATCCAAGCTTCTACTCTGATTCAAATTCCTTTAGGAGGATTAGATGCTATTGGGAAGTAACAACATTTTTACCTATAGAAGTTTTCCACTCCTGGGTTTAATCATTACATAAATGAATTTGTCAGAAACTGACTTACTCCAATTATAACAAAATACTTGGGACAGGTTGGTTACTTCTCTCTAAGAAAATTGATTACACTGAAATTCTTTTCCCCAAATCAAACTGAAGGTGTTTCCAATTTAATTTCAGTTGTTATGGGATATGGAATGACTATACATTCAGATCAAAACAACAAGATCTCACACACTTGCATTGTACTTATACCATTTGCTCTGATTATAGAAATTTGCTATAAAAGGTTAAAGCAGGGATAAGATTTGCAGGATACAGCTTTTTTTGTCTAGCCCTGAGGACTGCTCTGAATGGGCAGAACCAATATGGATAGGTTTTCACCTCATCCCCTCCTTTACACACACACACACACACACACACACACACACGTAGAATAATCAATTACCAGCTTTAGGTTTTAGCTTTAAGACAATAACCAACAATCTTACAATTTCCATACATGATAGTGAAATTGTTTTAACTGTAACACAAACAATAAACTCCAGATGACATCAATTGTATTACCATATCATGTAAAAAATTATTGATAAAAAGATGGTCTGGCTTACAAAGTGCAGACACTGACTGGCGGGCTTCTTTACCTTGATCTATCTCACTTTTCTCTCTTCCCACAGCTGCTGGGGAGGGGCAGGGATGGTGGTGTGCTGAACCTGGCTGATACTTCCAGGCTTTCTAGGTAGGTGGGCTACAGGGTGCCCCAGAGACCAGGACCATTATCAGGGGGGCCCGCGCTGTAGCTGCTACTCCACTCCCGGCTACTGCCCCTCCCCACTCCTTTCTGCCAGATGGGGGAGCGTGAATTCAAAGGTGGCCTAAATTCCCTACCATTCTCCAGCACTCTCTTCTCTTAGTCTGATGGGGGATGAGAGGAGTTGATAAGAAAACACAGGGTTGTTTGCAATCCCTACACTGAGATACCCGTTTAACTCAAGGGAAAGGAGTGGGGAAAAGGGAATGACCAGGATTGTAAGGAGGTGTTTCAAAACTCCTAAATGATCAATTTCAAAACCTCCAGAATCTGCTAAGATGTTTTAGCTGTTCTAACTTTTCACTGTAGCCTTAGCCTGGTCAGAGCCAGTACTACAGGAAAAAGAATCTTAAGAATTTTTTTTTAACCTTTACAATTTTTCTTGGTCCTCTAGATCATATTGAGGCCAGGCATAAAACTTTCCTTTTCAAGGACTTGGAGACCAAGTTTTTTTCAGTTCTAAACTAAGGACAAATCTAAAGGAAGTCCCACTGCGTCTGGCTTTGATGATGGGATGGGCCATAAGGCCAGAAGAGAAGGGGTATCCTGCAGGTGTGGGTGTGGGGAAGGGGAGTCTCTCAGTGAATGAAGATTCTAGTAAAGGGAGGTAGTAAGCCACAGGAAAACAAAAAGCACCTGCAGTTTTCCCAATTCCTTTGTGTCCTAGAGAATTGAAAGAATTGGGCATATGCTTCCAGATAGGATGTCTGTCACCTATGCTGTGGAAGATGTGCCTGGGTCCAAGACAGCCTAGTAACTGTCTGACTTGAATGGAACCTGAGAGCGTCAGGTCCAAAAAGCACCTCCAAGTTTTCCTAGGTGCTTGGAGAGCCACCCCAACTGCAGAATGAGAAAGTGATAGAGAGAGGGGGGGGCCTTCTCTTCTCCAGTCTTGACTGGAGAAGGGCATGAGGGGATCAAGCAATTCCTATTATCAAGAAGCCAAAATATGATGTGGTCTAGCGGCACTAGGAACCCTGAAATGCAAGGGTACAGGGAGGGTGTCTACCTCAAAAGAATTCAACCACTGAAGCCTTCTTTCACTCCAATAGCAAGTTTATTAAGACACAGATTGGGGTGGGCAAGATTTCTAATAAATCTGTGGTATTTGTGACTCCAATTCAAGTGGGCCAGATTTTAAGAATCTGCACCAACAATCATTTATTTTCTTTCCTTCTACTCTCCCTCTCCAATGGGTATTTGGTTGAACAGACAAATGAGAATTGAGAAGGATCTCACTTCACTTTCTTTTTTTTTTCCTATTAAAAAAAACCTGTCAAATCAACAAGCATTTTTGTTGTGTCTACTATGTGTCAAGCACTATGCTAACATTTGTGTTAACTGTACACCTTGATTTCTACAGAATTATTATTTCAGAAATGGAAAAGATCTGTTTTTCTGGTCCAACCCATACCCACAAAAATAATTCCCATTTTTATACCTTCAACAACTGGTCATCCAGTCACCTTAAAGACCTTCTATGAAAACTTCTTTATACCTCTAGGAAAAACAATTTATTTCATTGTTCAGAAAAATTATCATAATATTGAAGCCAACCTTATGTGATTAAAGGTTGTCTGTACCCAGAATGTTTTCTGATCCCAGTGACTGTCTAGGAATGCCAGAGATGGCTATAAGGAATTTTGGTTCTTCCAGGTTGTGGGTCCACCCAAAACATTCTTTTTTCTGGGTCTGTGTACCCAGGTCTTATTTTAGATCCACTCAAGTTCGAGTTTTCCGTTTTGGCTTCACCTCCATTTTATTGAATGTTTACAGTTATTCATATCTATCACAATCTACCTTGCTTTCAATTGCTGTCTAAGCACAGTTGCTTAACTTTCTATATGTGGTTCATGT
Organism: Vombatus ursinus; assembly: GCF_900497805.2. Lineage (NCBI taxonomy): Eukaryota > Metazoa > Chordata > Mammalia > Diprotodontia > Vombatidae > Vombatus > Vombatus ursinus. The sequence continues at coordinate 16,215,620 of NW_020954585.1, forward strand.
GCAGGCACTGTTGTATAAATCTCATATAATGTAAACCTTCCAGAGCCTGAACAGGAGGAAGCTACACCTCCTTTTTGACTACTTTCCTCTATCACAAGACCTAATAAATTTCTTTTTAAAACTATTTCAGATTTTTGGATTTGTTCTCACAAACAATACTCTATTGCTTCCCAAGCAACCCATTGCATTTTTACAGAGCTCTAATTGCTAGGAAGAGTCAGACACAACTGAAACAACTGAATAACAACAAAAACATATTGTTAGGAAGTTGTCCATTATGTCAAGCCTAAGTTTTTCTCTTTGCAACTTTTAACCATTGCTCCTAGTTCTTCCCCTGGAAACAAACTGAACGAGATTAATCTTTTCCCATACTGTTGTATGGGCCTTTCAAATATTTCAAAATAGCTATCATTTTCCTCTTAAGTCTTCTCTTCTCCAGCCTAAGCAGTCACAGTTTTTCAACCCATCCTTATATGGAGACCATAGTAATCAGGAAACAAAGTGGGCTTAAGATGAAGATGTAGGGAAATAATTTTGCTTGGTTAAGATGACAGCAGGCTGTGAGATCAGATTAGGTAATTCATACCCCAACACTTATACTAACAAAGAAAAATAAGTATCACATTAAAACAAAGAGAGGCAAAGAGAGAGAGAGGTCACCAATTTTCTGAGAGCCAGGGAGAGGTTAGAAGGATGGTAGCACATACCCATATCATTGTTACTGGGGGTACTGAAGCTGGTGGATAATTTGAACTTGGGAGTTTTGAGCTGTAGTAGGGCTAAAGGCTATGATGAATCTGCACCCAATCTAGCACCGATATGGTAAGTCTCTAAGTACAGGAACTCACCAAGTTGCTCAAGGAAGGGCAAACCAGGCCAGGTCAGAAATGGAGCAGGGCAAAGCTTCTGGACTTACCAACTTTAAGATCTGGCTAGTAAGTGGCCACTACATTTCCAATGTGAGATATGAACTACAGTCTAAAGCAAAACAAAACACAATATCTACTATAGTTACTATAGCTACTATGACATATGAAAGAATATTAGAATGGCAGGAATATGGCCTTAATCATTTTAACCGCCATTTCTATGTTTAGATTCCATGAAAAAAAATCTTCATGAAAGTGTGAAAACTTTTATTCTATTGCATTTTACTGAATGATGAGTGAAGAAAGGGCAACAGAGCAAAAGAATTCAATGATGCTTAAGCATTATTAAGAAAACCATGTTGCATTGTTTGTGATCAATCAATGAATCTTTAAACCAAAAAATTTTTAATTACTTTTATCAATAATTCCAATGTTGTACTTCTTAAATCCTTTTACTAGACTCAACCTACTGTTTTTTCCTTTGTTTTTCCCTTCTTTTCCCTTTTTCTAAGCATTCTAATAGCACCTATTAGAAGTACTAATCAATGTTCAGTGAAACAGCCAAAAAGTAAAGACAAGGTTATAAATTACTGGGACTCCAAGGAGAAATCTCCCACACACTTTCTCAAGACTATAAAGCAAGATGTGAAGAATAAACAGAGTAAAAATTAGAAGGCCTTTCCTAGTCTCATTCTCCTCACCAGGGAACAAAGAAAAATAGCCCCGAAGTAGTGGTTTTTACCAAAGATAAGCTTGCATTTTCATCAATATTGCCCTCCAGCTAACTTCTCCCTTACTACAAAACAAGATTGTGAGAATAACTAGCAGAAGTCCTCTGAATTTCCTTAATGTTCTCATAAGGTAATTTAGAACTCTTAAGGGAATTTGGAGACCATTAATCCAACCTCCTCATTTTATGGATTATGAAACTGAAACATGTTGAGCAACTTGTCCAAAGTTATAAAGCCAATAAGTTTCTGGGGCAGGATTTGAAGCCAGATCTTCCTAACTCTAATTCCAGCACTCTATTTAGAGTGCTAACTGGCTTCCTCTTTCTTTTGTCAGTTGAGATGGATAATCAAAAATTTATTTCATGCTTTTTTTTTTGGTTGTTGGTTGGTTGGTTTTTGTTATTTTTATTTTGTTTTGCTTTGCTTTTTAACAGAGGTATAATTTGAAAAAGATAGCATGTTCAATTTAGGGACAACTATGTTACCCATCAGTCAATTAGCATTTATTAAGGGCCTACTATGTTCAAGGGACTGCACTAGGTATACAAAGAAAAGAAAAATACAGTCCCTACTCTCAAGGACCTTACAGTCTAATGGAGGAGACAACATACAACTCTGTATAAGCAAAATGTATACGTGATAAATTGACAGCAGTCTCAGAAAGAAGGCATTAGCATCAAGGAGGACTGGGAAAGGTTTCTTGAATAAGGTGGAACTTTTTCTGAGACTTGAAGAAAGTCAGGGAAGCTAACAGACAGAAATGAGGAGCAAAAGAGTTGCAGATATGGAAGGTAGCCAGTGAAAATGCTCAAATCGGGAAGGTCACATTCAAAGAACAAGGAGATCAGTGCTATCTATCTTCCAAGATTCATTAAAATCAGTTAAAAACTGTGTGTATTTTAAAATTATAGAAAGAAAGAAAATATTAAATTATAGAAAATTATAGATTCATTTTTTAAAATGTTAGTAGTTCCATTCTCAGTTTATTTCCACCACAAGTTGTATTTAATAACCTATATCATTTCATTAAGAGTATAACAAGGGGCAGCTAGATGGCACAGTGGATAGAGCACCAGCCCTGAAGTCAGAAGAACCTGAGTTCAAATCCAGCCTCAGACCAAACACTTGACAATTACTAGCTGTGTGACCATGGGCAAGTCACTTAACCACAATTGCCTAAAAAAAAAAAAGAGTATAACAAATGGGTTCAAAAATCTGTCAATGTCCTTGAAAGTTATGAAACAGATTTTTGAACTGGAAAATTCAGAATTTTAACTTATCAAGTTAAAGAGAAACCTATATTCCAGTTGGTCAAATACTTTCCTTTCAGGGGAAAAAATGATATTAGTTTGAATAAATATGCTTAGCACTTTTGAGAAATACCCTTTTATCAAAGTTTGCATATTATATTTGAAGTTGCCCTGAATCCATATAGTTCATTAATGCAATTAGATAGAGAGACTTAAGCTTCAGTACTTACACTAGTTTGTATGCCTCTTCTGCAAACTGATTGATTGATTAATCAACAAGCAATTATTAAATATATATTTTACACCAGGTACTATGCTGGGCACTAAAGATACAAATATAAAAAGAAAAAAAGAAAATAATCTCTCCTCGCATTAAGCTAACATTCTGATAGGGAAGACATTATATTCATCTAAGGGGATATTCAAAATAAATATAAGCAAAAAAATTCAGAATGAATACAAAGCAGTTAAATACAAAGTAGAGAGGAATAGAATGAAGATTTGGGAGAATCAGGAAAGTCTTTCTGTACTAAGTAGGTCTTAAACTGCATCTTGAAGTGAATGATTCAATTCTTAGAAGCACAGATAAGGTAGAAATGCATTTCAGGTATGGTATATAGCCAGTGCAAAGGTACAGAGATGGAAAACAAAGTCAGTTCAATTGGACTGTGAGTGAAAGGGAGTAATATATAATGAGGCAGAAATGGAGCCGGGTCATAAAATGTTTTAAAAGCTCAACAGAAGGGTGTCCTGGTCATGGTTTCATGTCTAGTGCAATGGATGACTCAGTGCCTGAGAATGTATATAAAGAATTCCTTTAGTAAAAACATATTCAATAACTCCAAGGAAAAAACAATCCACAAGGTGGTAAAAAGCATACCACAGAAAAGCAAAATGATATAAACTTTCTTGGCATGGAGATAAAAGCAGTGGACACAGAAATTCCTTCTGATGTAAGGAGCTCCCCACCAAAGTCCTAAAACTATCTTTATATACTACTTGACTAAAGGCCCATGGCTGGGTTCAAGGTCAAATTAACTTAAATTGCCCTAAGTCTGCTACTCAAAGTCTTAGCTCACACCAGTACCTGTTCATGGTGTGGAAGTGTGAGGGTTAATTCAAAAGTCCTAGTTCAATTAATGCCCTAGCTATTAAGAAGGAATTATCTTTCCCTCCCGTAGGCAATAGGTAACCACTAGAATTTATTGAGTACAGAAGTAGCATAGATAAATAGATCTTCAATTAAGGAAAGTCACTTTGGCAGTTGTGTGAAGGATTGATTGGAATAGGGAGAGGTTTGACTCAGGGAGAACAATTAAAAAGTCATAGCAATAATGTTGGAATGAAGCAATAAAGGCACAAATTAGAATAGCTACCATGTGAGTGAAGAGAAAGGGACACAAGTGGGAGATATTTTGGAAGTAGAAATAGAAAGATTTGGCAACTGATTGAATATATGAAGTGATGGAGAGTAAAGAATTGTAGATAACACTGAGGTAACAAATCTGAGAGAATGGGATAATAGTGTTGCCCTCCACAGTAGGGAAATCCAGTAGAGATATGACTTTTGGGAAAAGATGATGAGTTCTATTTTAGATTTGTTGAATATGAGATGATTCCAAGGCATCCAGTTTGAAATGTGCAATAGTGGGTTGATGCTAAGGGACTGGAACTCAAGACAATGACTGCTGTGGATATAGAGATCTGTGAATCATCTTCATAGAGCTTATAATTAAGCCTATGGGAGAAGGTATTGAGAAAGATAAAAAGAGGAACAAGGCAAGAACCTTGAAGCATACCACAATTAGTGGACATAACATGCATAATGATTGAGCAAATGAGAGTGAAATGGAGCAGACAGGTAAGAAGAGAACAAAGATAGAGTATCAGAAAAATACAAAGATGAGAAAGTGTGCAGGAGGACATGGTGGTCAACAGTATCAAGATGCAGCAGAGAGTTCAAGAAGGATAGATACTAAAAAAAGATCAAACGATTTGGCATTTAAGGGAATAATTTCAATTAAGTCATGAAATTGGAAACCCGATTGCAAAGGATTGAGGACTGAGTGAGGAAGCTGAAGAGAAAAAAAAAATAGGAGACATAACAGTTAGGAAAAGATGGGTTCAGATAAAATTTCCAATAAAAGATTGTCAGTTTTCAAACATAGAAAACATTTTGGGGTAATGGGGAGATCTGAAGAGTATGAACCCAGTGCGTGGCTAAGTTGTACAATACTTGATATGATTTGAGGAGATTGAAGAGGTTTTCATATTTGAAAACGTATCAACATTAAAGTCTTTTAGTAAAATGGTGTAAGTTGGGGAGTAGAAGAAGATACTGAACACCTTGAAAATAGAATGAACTGTACATCAGGAAATAGAGGCCATCATGGTTTGTAATTGATGAAATTTTTTTTAATAAACCTCAAAGGAGGAAAGATCACTGAATATAGTGGCAAAAAGGTCTGATTTTGGCAATAGAGAGCAGAGAATATTCTTACTCCCCCTTCTAGGACCACAGTGAAGGTAAAGATGAATTACAGAAGGTCCAGATGGTGCTGAAGAAAATGGCCAGAGATTGAGTATCATCTGGACAAAACAGGTCCTTGTGGGATGGAGGGAATATGAGAGAAAGACATTCAGAATGAAGAGAAGTTTGTTCATCATGGAACAGAATTTTAAAAGACACAACAGAAGGGCTGGGTAGAGTTGGAGTGGGATTTTGGAGGAGTAGAGTTGAGAGGGATGGGGATAGAAATGGGAGATGAAGGTTTGAGATAGTTTATTCCAAGGCATGAGTCAATTAAATAAAACCATGTTTCTGAGCGTGGTAGGTGGTAGGAATTTGATAGGGATAAGGGTAGTGTTGGGTATATATAAATAAGACTGCTCACAGTCTTATCAGCTGAGCCTGCAAGTCTTAATGGCTCCAACATGGGGTGGAGTGGCAGTATTAGCAAGTCTAAGGGCAGGAAGGTGCAGGGCTGGGGACCTGACTTTTCCACCTCTTCCTCCAGGTTGAGAGTGTCTTGAGGACAGTGCCAAGGACACTGCTTCTTTTGATAATGCTTCCAGTTTCTCCCCACTGTCTGACTGACAAGATCAAAGTGAAATTTATCTGCTTAATTTTGTACCCACTTTTCTCAATTCAATTATCAATGTTTGAGTGATTTCTTCACAATTGTAAGATATTTTCTGTAAATATTTATTACAAACACATTTAACATGTAGCCCCCAGCTACTTTCATCAGGAAGAGCATTAAACTATTCAAGGTGATGGAGTGTTTTCCTTCAAATTACCTTCCTCTGGCTAAACTCCTTTGCAGATTACTAACTGGTTTCCATTGATTTATTTTTAAGGTTACTCCATGGTCCTCTACACATACACTTTTCTATGAATTATGCATGGTGAAAAGTCCAACACCTGGCAAAGGCATCATGTTGTGTATTTGCTTCCTCTGTAATTTGCCCCTCTCCACAATAAAATGACTTAAGCATCTAAATCTTTCATTCAGAAGGTACTCTAATCTGAGATACTTTAACTGCCTAATTATATTATGCTCAGCCTCATTTCCTCAAGACTCAAAACTTAAAGGATAGGTTTTTTCTAAGCTTTATATAAAAATGTGAGCCACACCTAATAAATTAAGAGGAATCATCTTATAGGAGAGTAGTGAATTTGGAATCAGAAGACAGGGTTTGCAGAACTTCTACTTATTATACTGGCTAAGTGACAGCCTCTCTGAAACACAATTTCCTTATCAATAAACTAGGGCTAATATCATCTATAGTTGTAGGTTTGTTTTGAGCATCAAATGAGAGATTATGGATGTGGAAAATACTTTGTAAACTTTATTATATAAATCTAAGGTGTTATTATTACTGTATCTGCATATCCTACCTAAACTGAGATGTGAACATTTGTCTATTTCCTTTCCATATTAAAGGTGGTGGGGAGATGGGTAAGGGTAGAAAAGAAAACTTATGTTTATTAATCATAACCGCTCTGCTTTGGGGGAAGAATTAAGGAGAATGGTTTGAAGAGAAGAAAAAGGAAAAGTCTACTACAAACTGATTTGACTCTACATAAAGAAACCACTAAATTCCAAGTTTAACCTTACCTACTTTTGTCTAGTACAAGAAATTATGACTGTGCTAAACTTCAGTTTTTAAGCCACTATTTTAAGCCATTTTTTAAGCTACATGATCATCTATACCTGAAAACTTTTAATTGTAAGAAAGATTCTAAAATCTGGATAATAATGGAGCTTTTCTCCCTTCAGTCTATTATACACTAAAAGAACAGGATAACAATACAAGCAGGAAGTTAGGAAATCAAGAGCAAAGGCCTTGAATGACAGATAAGTTTTAATGAGTCACCTCTCCCAGAAGTATTTGATCTTTTCCTAGGGACACATTTTTTTTCTTATAGTAGAATTTAAGTTTCTTGAGGTCAAGAATTTGGTTTTACTCATAGTGGGTATTTAATAAATGCTTATTGAAAGAATAAATTTAACCCATAATTATAAAATTTCAGGTATGAGGATAAAGAGTAAAAACATGTTTTGCTTTGTGGAGATTATTATTACTGGTTTTTTTAATTTAAAAAAAATCTTTTTTATTCTGAACTTGACCAATACAGCTAAATATGAATATTTTTTAAAACAAATGTATAAAACCCTTGCTACTACCAGTTTCTACTTGATTTCTTCTAAGTATTCTTGTAGTTCTGGAGGTCATTTTCTCTTTGACTCTGCTTACAGTTGTTGTAGTATTTATTCTCTTTGGGGTTTATCTCTTGGGTGTCTCTTATCCCACAGTATTTCTTCATAATGTTTGCTGTCTTCTCCTATTTACTTACACCTTCAGTCTTAGTTCCTATTGTTCAACTTTGTGTCAGAGTTAAGATGTGTTCCTGAATAAATTTAGAATGGATGATCAGATCTTGATTTTTCATGACTTCAGTTTCCTGGGCTTCTACACCTGACTTCCAATTTCTCCTGACATGTCTATGCTCTTAGTGCTAGCAGGCTTCTATGTCCCTGACCAAAGGTCTGCAGTCTTCTGGTGCCCCTAGGGCATTCCTAATTGGGGCTTCGTTGCTTTCATATGTCCTTCCTGGTGTTTTTCTGTCTGAGCAATGGAGCAGCCTCTCATCTTAGGACCATCTGTTGTGAGGGCACAGTTGTAGACTTCTGGACTATTCCCCTAAGCTTATGTTGGCTTCCCTGATAGGACCTCACTTCCAGTGTTATAACTTCTGGCTTTCTTTTTGTACAATCTTGCACTGAATGAAGGAGATCATTGTTGCTTCTCTTAGGATTTCTTGATCATTTTATAATATGTTATCTTTTTTTTTTTTAGTGTATTACTGTAACACATGTGAGAAACCTTAGCTCCTTTATGATATTCCATGTCAGAGCTTAATTGAATCCCCAACTTAGTTTCCCTATCATTAATATAAAGGTACCTAAGTTTTTTGCATATGTTATACAAATATTTTCCTTTGGAAAACTGATGAAACCTATGGAACCTTTCTCAAAATGATGTTTTCTTTAAATTTCATAATTGATGAAAATGTTAAATTTCAGTTAAGGGTTAGTAAGAGTAAAGATGTAATTTTCCCCCTCAAGTTCACATGCCCTTGAAATCAATCCATGGACCTCCAGAACCCAATCTTAAGATCTTCTACATTAGTGTGACCTCAGAGATGGAGAACTAATGAATCTAAAATAACTCAAGATGCACCCTGATATATTTCTATGAGGTAGAAGTGACCCTAGGATCTCAAAAGGTATATTGGTGGAATACAAGGTCTAGCAGGTCTTATTTAGACAGAAAAGTTACAAGTTCAGGCCTGGCAGGAGAATATGTATCTGTCATTTGTGAACCAGCCAGGACATATTCAGAACGTTGCAACAATAGGTTACCCATAGACGGATGCATTTTTTGGCAATAGCAAGAGTTGGAATAATACAGAATTTGGCTAATTTCAATTATTTTAGGTTTCTAGGAGAAAATAAAGGTGAAAATACAAGCAGATCCAAGCCATAAAACATTTCTAAATTACTGTTATGAAATAACTAATAATATGTAATTTAAGGACTACATCTGTGTTACTCAAAATTCAGGAAGCAATGTAGGATGAAAGAGAGAGAAAGCATCCAAATGGTGTCTTATTGAATAGTAGACCACATTTCTTCCACTTTTATAAACCCCTGCAAATGTGAAGCAATTGTACAGCTGCTACATAATTTTTTACTCTGCTCTTTAAGAAACGAAGATCTCCCTTTGAAACTAGCACCATGTCCAAACTCAAATAGCTCTGAAGGAAATGAAGAATTATCTGAATTGCCTAAATTCCTTCACTGGTGAAGGCACTAAGAATAGAGTACCTCCTACTACCACCAGGCAAACTGTCATTAGTGTCTCACCTGTCTTAGATGACCTTACTCCAAAACTCTATCTTTCAACAATGAGTAGCATGCAATCTCTTCTGCCCCCATCACATGAGCCTCCCGTTCCAGGTATTGGCTTCAATCTTAAAAATATTAACTCTGATAGTCATGTTAGTGATAATGTGGACCAATCCCCTCATTTTTCAGAGGAATCTGAGGCCCAAGATTATAAATTAGATATGTTGATTTAATTGGTAAAAAGCAATGGACTTTTCATCCCATGATGCTACCTTCCTGGCTAGTGAAAGTGGGCAGGAGCTGCCCAGATAAGCTACAGGCAGATTTGACTAAATCATTCAGAGTTTCAGTCAACCTAAGGTCCCTGCTGTGTTCACCAAGACTAATGAAGACTTTGGAAATATTTTAGAGAAAAAAGAAGGTTCAAATACCCTATGCTCTGGACTCCACACATGATAAAATACTGCAATTTTCAAGGACAGGTTAAAGGTAATCTCTGAAGACAGTAGGCCCCTAATATAGAAAAACACAGTTAAGTGTCAAGGACTGCTTGTAAAGTGTGCCACTGGGTGGAAGTAAATTGTTGACCTTTAAATCAATCCATACTATTAAGAATGAACATAGAAAAACATTCATGGATTCCAGCCACAGGATTGGGGTGTACAAGCAGTGATCTTCACCAATAGAAAGAGTCATGACTGAGAGAAAATCAGACTTAGATCCTCTTTAAAGCACACCACTGTTGCAGGAATAGCAGAATTTGGACCTCTGCCAAGGAGTACTGAATCAGATTAAAATGAATATAGCATAGTGTATATAAACTTTAATTCAGGATTTGAAGTTAGGGACACCTGGGTTCTAATACTGTATCAGACACATACTGATTGTGTGACTCTGGGAAAGACATACTCTCTCTGTTCCTCTGTTTCCTTATCTGTTAAATGGGAAGATTGGACTTGAAGACCTCTAAGATTCCTTCCAACTCTAAATTTATGAATCTATGAATTGTGAGATTTCAATTAGCGGTCTCAAATTCCTTCAAACTTATGACTATGAAAATACAAAAGGCAACCATAATGATTTTGGATACTTGGTTCCAGAGAAAACTCTGGATCTGGTTCAGAACAGTTTTTTAATGGCCCCAAACAGCATCATATTTAAACACAAGGAGCAAGAAATTGTTCACAGTACATTGAAAGTGATATTGACTTAAACGACTTACCAGTACAATCTAAACAGCAACAAAACTTTGATGTTCATATATAAAGACTTCTTGTCTATGCAAAGAGAGCAGAAAAACATGAGCAACACTCTACTAGTGATAAACCAATACATCTTATATACACAGAACTACTGAACCAGCAACCAAATGGCAATAAACATTTCCTTGAGGATTCATTCTGATTAGGGTAAAGATTTTAAGAGCAAGCTACGCAAGATGGTATACAAGAAAGAAGGAATTAGAAAGTCAGGAAATACTTCATGCCATCCTTAATGAGACTTAAAGCTATACCATTTTAATAACTCCCTGCTGAACATATTGGAGACTCTGGGGCCTGAGCACAAGACTCAGTGGAGTCAACTTGTGACCTTCCATACACTGCAAAAAAACAACCAGGAATGATGTCATAGACTTTTAACTATTCGTATTGATGATTGAGTAAGAAGAGTCGTGGCTACCTATGGCCTGTGATTTGGAGTCTCTAAAGATAGAGAAAATCCAGACTAATACCTAGTGTTTCATTTCACTGAGAGAACAATTAAGGGTGGCCTAATATCTAGCTACAGTCTTTGCAACAAGTACATAGAGAGGATGGACAAGAACTGGTATAATGCCCATGTTCTTCCTACTGTAGAATGAGCTAATACAGAGAATGTGATGCCATTTCTGTGTTTAGGGATGCTAGAGAATAGGCAAGAGGCAGGAGGGCATGAGAAATAGAGAACAGGCTTGGAGTCAGAAAGACCTGGTTTCAAGTCCTATGTCTGACGCAAATTGACTACGTGACTTGGAACCCTGTACTATGGGCAAGTCTCCAAGATCAAAATTTACAGTCAACTCAACAAGCATTTATTAATGGTTTATTCCATATCAGGCACTGTGCAAAGCATAAGGGATGCAAAAACAAAGACAGTCTTGCCCTTGAGGAGCTTATATTCTAGTAGGAGAAGATACACATAAAAGGAAACTCAAAACATGAGGGGGAAAGGTACTCACATCGGACTATGTTGGAGAAAAAGGCGGCAGGAACAGAGTTTAATAGTGATGAAGGTGTGAGCATGACTGTTCTGAGGGCCTTTTGTTGAAATAGAAATTCTAGGAGGAAATAAACAATCATAGGAAGGGTCCACAAAGACAGAGGGATCTTATAAGGTCATAAAATTGCTAGAACATGATGGAGAAAGCAGCTTCCAGAGTGAGAAGACTTCTCGGGAATGGTGGAGAAAGAATCCTGAAAGTCAAGAGTGGGACCCAGACAGTGAACAGATGAGTTACTTACAGTGATGGAATCACAGGTATACACACACACACTCACACACACACACACACACACACACAGAGTATACATATACACATCCCTGAATACTCATGCAAATACACAAAGGAAAGGAGGTGAGAAGGCTGGTATGTGACTGGTGGTGTACACAGAAAACAGAGTGTGTTATTTTGAATGCAAAGGAAGAGACTGAGAGACTGGAAGTAGAAAGTTAATCCTTCACTTGTGTCCAAGACATTCTTCAGGTTGTTTCCAAGACCAAAGTCACAGTTCATAGCAATAATGATTAATCCTTGACATTAAAGCCAGTCTACTACTGTCAATTTGATTTTTCTTTTCTGCTCAATCTTTTCCAACTTTCCAGACCTAAGAGGAGGATACTCAGTGGCACTGAACCAAACCTTTCCTTTCCCTTCCTATGATATTTTCTATATCTGGAAAGCATAGAATTGACTTTTATAGTTGAAAGAATTTGTACTGAACAGTCTAACCCATATGCCTCTTCAAATCTCTAAGTTAAAATACTCAACAAATGGCTAACTGATCTCCACTTGAATAATTTCAAAGAGGGGGAACCTACTACTTCTAAAGGCAGTTCATTTCTACTTTTGCACAACTCTGTTGGAAAGTTTTTCCTTTCTTGTTGTTCAGTTGTTTTCAGTCATGTCCGACTTTTCATGACCCCATTTTGGGGTTTTCTTGGTAAAGATATTGGAGTGATTTGCCATTTCCTTTTCCAGTCATTTTACAGATGGGGAAACTGAGGCAAACAAGGTTAAGTGACTTACTCAAGGTCACACAGAGAGTAAGTAGTGTCTGAGGCTAGATTTGAACTCAGGAAGATGAGTCTTCCCGACTCCAGGCTCAGCGCTCCCTCCACTGCACCACCTTAAGCCCATGTTGATCTCTATGCAATACCCATGGCTCCAGGTTCTGTCTTTTGGAGCCAAACAGAAATTTAATTCCTTTTCCACATGATATCCTTTAAAATACACAACGAGATCTTTGGTGAAGGTATGGCTGCTACAGCTGCGTAGAGTGGGTAGTCGCTGTCTCTCCTCCTCCTGACTCACCACTGTTCTCTCTCACTGGGAATAAGTCGGTCAGGAAGCTGCTCCACTGCCATGGCATTCAAAGACACTGGCAAGACTCTTGTGGAGCCCAAAGTGGCCATTCACCGTCTCCAGATCACCCTCACCGGCCGTAATGTGAAATCCCTCGAGAAAGTGTGTGCTGACCTCATTAGAACAGCCAAAGAAAAGAACTTGAAAGTGAAGGGACCTATTTGAATGGCCACTAAGACACTTCGAATCACAGCTAGAAAAACTCCTTGCGGTGAAGGTTCAAAGACTTGGGATCAGTTCCAGATGAGAATCCACAAAAGCCTTATTGATTTGCACAGTTCTTCTGAAATTGTTAAACAGATCACTTCTATCAGATTGAACCAGGTGTAAAAGTTGAAGTCACCATGGCAGATGCCTAACCAATCATCTCTTTTAATCAATTGATTGCAACTATTAAAAAAAAGTAAAATAAAATACATAATGAACACAAAAGCAAAGAGAGTCTTTGCTTTTAATAAATTTTCATTCTGTTAGAGGGATATACCATTCTCAGGTGTAATAAACTACAAGATAAGGATTAGATCTGTGATATTACTAGTATAGGAAACTCTTGGAAGAGAACCTCCTTCTACCTTCTAATCTCTATGAAATGTAGGTTCCTAGAGCACTGAAAGATTAAGGGTCACTCACAGATTGTTGAAACAGAGCTCTTTTTGGTTCTGTGGCACTCTCCACCCAAAACAGCATATTGCCTTCCCTACCTAATAGTCTATTTATTTGTTCACATGTTTTAGGTTTATTATTCCAAGGCCCCTTCATATACTTAAAAAATATTGAAGACCCCAAAGGGCTTTTCCTTATGGTAGTTATATGTTTTGATATTTACAATATTAGAAGTTAAAATATGTTGTTACGAAAACAGTTTTGACCTTGGAGAGTCTTTGAAATGGTCTTTTGGATCCCTAGCAGTCCATGAAACAAACTTTAAAACCCATTAGGTTCTAATCTGATCCCTTCATTTTGTAACTGAGAAAACAGCCCAAGAGATGAAAAGATACTCATCTAAGGCCATCTAAGTAGTAAGTATCAGATTTCCCAATAAATTACAAATTCTTAGAGATTAAAGACTATGTTGTTTCTCATTTTTGTAGCCTCATTAGTAGCACAGTGATTTGCACATAGTAGGCCCTTCATAAATATTTGTTGAAATGCTTTAAATTGAATTGAATTAATGTTAGTGGTCAGAGTTGTCTCTGATGATTCTAAAAGTTACCAATAATGTTTTCTAGTACATTTTTTCATAACTTGTGTGTCGAGGGAAGACAGTAGAGAACTAATATATCAGAATCCTAGAAAATAACAATTGTCTTTTGATAAAAATCCAAATATTTACAAATGTGGCACCTTTCCAGTCTAGCAAATATTTCGTTAACTGTAATTGTAGCAAAAAATAAAGAAAGAAAGTAGCCTTAGCATTGCCTCAAATGCTTTACTGCAACATTTTAAGGAGCCAAAATATTACTGTGATATTTGGAACATATTATAGGATCATTTTGTGAAGGTGAATGAAGATCATTTTAAATGTCTCAATTAAATTAACCACAAGGCAAGATGATTCTACTTCTGTTTCAGTAAAGAGGTCCTCTAAGATTTCTCTATTTAGATGTTTAAGTCTTTCTCTGAATCATTGTATGTGTGTATGAGCTAACATATATTATACATACATATGTATGTATATATGTGTTATGTATTTAGTGAACCATTCATGAACCAAGGCATATTTTTTTAAACCAATTCACCACTTTCCTCCAGGAAATTCTATACAGCAATTCCATCCACAAGAAGATAAGCCATTACTGCTGAGATATGACTGAACACTTATCCTTTTCACCCTGTCTTTTATTTCCAATAAAATCACATTCTTCTACATTGATAGACAGAAAAGCAAGACCTATTCATTGCAGACAGTTTTAGTCCTCTTTCATTTCATTGTAAGTGTATAAAAGGCATTAAAAGGGTACATATTCATTGTCTCTTGTAGCTTATGCACAATAAATAAATGGTGAACACAGGTAGAGTGCAGATTAGAATAAAATGTCTGATGATGTGATAGGTTGATAAATCCCTAGGTGAATTCCTCAGAGCACAGGTGAAAGGCTATACTAAATTTCTCTAATTATTTAGGAGAGAAGATTGGCAGACTTCTTAGCTTCACTTTATTTTTTAATTTTTTTTATTTTATTCTAAACTTAAGAAATAAAACAAGCATTTCCATAACATACTAGAATAGAAAAAAAAAAATGATTGTTCATGAAACTCCAAATCTATTATACACAACTTGCAATTCCTTTTAAATATATAATAAAAGTATCATGTAACATTTTTTTCCTTTTTTTCTTCCCTCCCCCTACTGCTGCCCTAGAGATAACCTTGAGATATAATTACATTTTATTTAAATCTCTAATTCTCATTAATTCATCTTGGTCACATCACTTCATTACTGTCTTTCCCTTTGATTGTACACAACTATAATTCCTTTGGGGAGTTTATTTCCCAACGTACATTGCCATGAGTAGAGAGCCCCCAAGTGAAGTGGCTGTTACTACTCCCAGAGTTCTGGTAATTTTGTGGGTGGCTATTCTTATAAATGCTAACTCACAACCCCTTCACTGGTGTTCTTCCTTTTAATAAAGGCCAGTTATACTAAAAAAATACAGTTACATCTCTATTAAAAGTATTTATTTAAATGTCATATCAAGAAAAGCAGTTGCAAAGTGTTTCCCCAATAACAGAACATTTTTTCCCATAAATACACCCAGAGTTCAAGATTGAGGCACGCATTTTAGGTACAATTGTAAGTGAAACACACATTTAGAGGGCTTACATGGCAGAGGTAAATCCCAACTCTTAAACCTTATGGCCTTGATGCCCTTCTCTCCAGAAGGTCCTCACAGCTGAGTTGGCTCTGTATTTAGCACATCTCCACCCTCCTAGTGTGCAGTATTTTTATTATTATTAAGAAAGGAGTCATGTTCAGACAGAGAGCTCCCCCAGCATCCCAGAAATATAGATGATCAACCCCAGTATCTGAGGTCTATCATGGTCTGCCAGAATCCCCATCCCAGGGCTGTAGTTAGGTAAAAGTCTCTAGGAAAGTCCTTGGCCATGAAACTCCCCCAGGAGAAAAGGTTGGGTTTGCATACATTCACACACACTGGCACCAGAGCTCCTTGGTCCCCAGGACTTAGTCCATTATGCTAAGGCACTTCTAGACCTGCCTCTATCCTCTCCCCACCATGATACCTCCAACCCACCAATACATACATGCATACATAAATACACATACATACACACACACACACACACACACACACACACACACACACACACACACAGGCTTTTAAAGACTGCATATTTTATTCCCAAGGCTGGATGGGACAAGTTGAGCAGATCTCTCAGTGGTTGTGTGGGATTCTCACCAGGCTCTGCTGATTGGGCCAAGCAGCTACTAGAAATTGACTACCATGCCAAGCTCTGCAGGCCATGTGACTTCTAGACAGTGTCTGCCAGATGGATCTGGGCAAATTGCTCTGCCACTGGACTCTTCTCTGGGCCCTCTGCTAGTTGGATCCATTGATTGTTCTTGGCTTAATCTTCAGTGGACAGCTGCAGTCTTTTTCTACCTTTAGCCCTGTGATTGGTTAGGTGGTACTCCTTAGGTGTTCTCATTTGCTATGTGAGCTCTTTTCAGCTGGAGTACTATGGAGTTCTTTCTTCTAGGGTAACAATGACCCTTACTTTAGGATTAGCAGAAACTTCTTTCCATTGAATCCTCCAGAAGTTTCACCCTTGAGGTTATTTGTCAGCATGAGGAAAGAGATGAAAAACAAAACAAAACAAAAACAAAAAAATCCTTGACTCTCCTGTGGACAAATGTTTCCTGACTTCAAAACACCTTCACTCATATTGCCTTATGGTGATTAGTCACCAGCATCCTCCCAACCACCTACGCTCACAAACTGGGTGTCATCCTCAACTCCTCACTCTGTCACACCTCTCCATATCCAATTTGTTGCCAAGACCTGTCAATTTAGCATTTTGAATATCCCTCCCATATGCTCCCTTTTCTCCTCTCATGCTGAAAACAACGTGCTGCAGTCCCTCATTCTCTTAAATCTGAACTATTGCAACAGCCTACTGATTGGTCTGCCTGCCACAACTCTTTCCAGCCTCCACTTAGCTTTCAAAGTGATCTTCCTAATTTGCAGACCATGTCACACTCAATAAACTCTAATGCCACACTATCATCACCAGGATTAATTATAAAATGATCTGTTTGGCATTCAAAGCCCTTCATATACTCCGCACCTCCCCACATACTTTACAGTTTACACTCTTTCCTCCATGTACTTACTCTTCATTCCAAAGATATTTGTGCTTGATGTTCTTCGAACATGATATTTTAATTTTCAGCTCTGGGCATTTTCCCTGACTGGCTGTCCACAATTCCTGAAATGCTCTCCCTCCTCATCTCTGTGTCCTAACTTCCCTGGCTTTCTTCAAATCCCAGCTAAATTCTGCTCTCCCAAATCTTCTTAATCCTAGATCATTCCCTCTGTTTATTATTTTAGTTTATTCTTTATATAGCATGTTTATACATACCTGTTCATGTGGTGTTTCCCCAATTAGAATATGAGCATCTCAAGAGTAACTACTTTTATCTTTTTTTGAACCTCCAGCACTTAGGACAGTGCCTGGAATATAATAGGTTCTTAATGAATGTTTCTTGACTGACCTACTGGCTGTGTGTTCTAAGTGGACCTGAAAAGATACATAAACTAAATCTTAACACTTAAAAGGACTGTTTTGAGCAGGTAGTATGCTAATAAATTTATTTTCCTTTGAATTTGGTTACTCATTTTATTTGACCTCCAGTCTTATGGACTATGTTGTGGACAAACTTCTTCCTAAGCTCTGGAGGAACCCAGGCTGAGAAATTTCACCAATATATATTCTTTGTGTGAATGTTTATCACCCATTTGCACTCTCCATACATGTTCACACTTTCTACTAATGAATGTATTTGTGGGAGAGTGTACCCCACAAGTTTATTGAGAACTATTTCTTTGCTACTGTAACATTGGTTTGGATCAATAATGCAGTATTTTAAAATATAGATTGAATTCATAGTAATTTTTTTTCACTTAGAAGGATAGTTCTGAGCTTGTAATGATGCTGTCAATTAGAGCATAACTCTTTACAAATGGGATTCGTAGGGGCAGCTAAGTGGCACAGTGATAGGGCACTGGCCCTGCAGTCAGGAGGACCTGAGTTCAAATCTGGCCTCAGACTCATGATACTCACTAGCTGTGTGACATTGGGCAAGTCACTTAACCCCATAGCCTAGCTTCTCCCCCAAAAAAATGGGCTAGGGAGGGGGCTGGAGTTCCTAGCCCTTTGCTAAGAAAAGTTCCTCTCTATGAGTGGCTATCTCTTGTTGATCCTTCTTTCTGGAAGAGCTAGAAACAAAGAGGCCAGGCAACAGGAGGACAGGGTCAATCACAAGTGCTTATGGGAAATAATATTAAATTCAGTAAACATGATCTTTAACAAAATACTTTCTTTAAAAAAAATTACAATTAAGTGGAAGTAAAGTAGTGGCTAAGTAGAGGTCGCCAATTCATCTTGGCTGGTTAGTTTCAGTGCTCTGGGGACAAGTACCCCTCCCCCCACCCCCCATTAAACACACAGTCACACAAACACACATCTTGTCCATACAGAAGTCATCCTTCATTATCTTAAAAAGGGGCATTATAGATGTGGCTGCCACCAGCTGCTTCCATCATTCTGCTGCTGCTGACATAGACTACTACCACCCCTCCCTTCTTGACTCATTTTCCTCTAGTCTCAAAACTCCTGAGTGAGTACTTACTTGAAAAACTCATCCTTTTGTCAGAGGGCTGATCTCACATTAATTTATGTTCTTCCCACACTGGGAAGAACTACAAATCCCAAGAGGGTTTTGTGGTCAACCAATTCCTTGCCAGAGGTTGTTTCAGTATGTTTTTGTCATTTTATTAAATATTTTTGTTTTGAACATTTCCTTAAATATCTTTGTTCTGTCTTTTCAATTACTATTAAAGGTAAACACATCACTAGTGTCTTGTGAGCTATGTTTTTAGGGATGCAGACCTCCAAAGTACATTGAACTAGTCTCTGAGAGACCTGTTCTATGAGGTAGTTTTTGTTTTGTTTTGTTTTTGTGGGGGGGGGGGAGTGCCACTAGGCACTGCAAAAACAAAGATTCTCACATTAACTATCTCATGGAGACAGATAATTGATAGGAGGCCTCTAGTAACCAAACTGATTCCAGTCAGAGGCTCATTTTGAAAAGGAAGTGAACTAAAAGAAAAAGGAAACATTTTTTTTAAAAGACAAATATAGCATCACATTAGATATATCACCATAGAACTTTTGCAATAAGGAAGTAAATCCCTGGAGTACAAGGAACAATGTGTGAAGGTGAAAATGTTTAAGAAATCTACACTATCTAATAGACTCTACACTACAAATATAAATAAAGACCATGTGACAAATATAGTATTTTTACTACTGTTATGACTGAAGTGTTTTTGAAAATCTAAAAGGATTTTATCAACTAGTTACCATTTTATCATCATGTAAATTTTGTATCTCTCTCATATTGTGGCATACAATTGGTGTTTATTGACTTGATCTCAACACCAACACAAATATATGAGAAACCTTGCCTAGTCTTCTGAATGTGAGGAAATCCCTACTTCTTCCTAAAGAGACAGGACCTCCTTACTCTTTTTAATCTGGGACTCAAACCCACTTGCATGAGACTATTTGTATTGGTGGAGAATAGTACCTTCAATGGTTCCTGTCTGCAGAAGGGGTGAAGTTTGCAAGATCTTGGGAAAGGAGAGATATCTTCTGGTCCTTTGGACTTCCGACTGTGAGAGAGAACACACAAACCATTGCAGGTTCTATTCAGGAAAGGCTCGTGGTGAGAGAGAAAAGACTCTTGGAAAAAAGCTAACATATGATTCCAAAGGTGAACAAAATTGAGTGAGAATGATATTTAGCAAATGTGGCTATAATCTGGGTCCCATCTCATCCCTAGTGCTTTCAGTCTTAAACAAGGAGCCCTAGCTGCAATCTTTATGCCTTTCACATCACCCACAACTCCTCCCTTTCTTCTAAAACAAAAATAAAAAATAAATGATCTCTGATTAGCATAGGTTCACTACTTAGGAGCCTTCCTTTGAATTGAGTTTTCACACCAAGAACAACAAAATCTCAGCATTGGGAGGAAACTTCAGGACTAGCTAGTCCAACCTGTAGCTTACTAAGTATCCTCTCTACAATGTATCTGATAAGTATCCAACACCCATCTGACCAAGAGGAAGATCCCACTAGTTCCTGCTAAAAGCCATTCCACTTTTGGATGCCATCAGTCAATATTAAGTTTTCCTGATGACAAGCCTAAATTTACTGTCATGCAACTTTACCAGTTGTTTTTAGTTCTATTGGTTGTGTCCAAACAGAGCAAATCCAATCTTTACATATCAAAATTTCATCATACCCTCAATAGATCTTCACTATCGTAACCTCTTTGAAATTATATAAAAAATTCTTCTTTCTGAAGAAAACTTTTTTTTTCACAAAGGAAATCAATTCCAATGGAAAGAAAAAAAACAAAATTAAGCTTCAATTTTTAATTTACTACTAATTATTTTCTTTCATTGAAGAATTCATATATGTTCCCCATGCCTTAATTTTCATCATATGAGAAATAGGAATAATAACCTTCCTAAATGTAGGAACTTTTCCTTCAAAGAATTCTTTCCTCCTCATTGAGTTAAGTTGCTTTAATGGTCCCATTTACATTCTTCTATGTAAATTTATTTTCCAAATCATTTACTAGCTTGCAATACATCATTTACATTTTTTAACTTCCACAGAACAAACAGTATTACGGCACTCTATTAAAATCTAATAGTTACTTTCACTGAGGTTTACATCCTTCTCTGAAACGTAAAATTTATATTTATATGAATATATCAATTAAATAGTATCTATAAACATGTGATATATTTAATCTTTGGGATGTACTAATATCAAGACAGTTATAGTTTATTAAAACTTTTGACATTCATTCATATGTAAGAGACAGACTGGTTTTTTTTGCATAAAACCAACAACTTTATTGAAACAAAATTATGTGTAAATTATGTAAATTTGATTCATATGTAAATCCACATTTTCCACTGAGTTAGGATGCATTTTTTTCCTTTAGTTCTTTATAAAATTTACCTTTACAGGTCAATAAACAACTTCCAAAATCATTAATATTATACAATTAGACACTTCAAATTTGGTTAAAAAGTAATTTTAACAAAAATATTCTCATTTAAAGTTATAGTAATATTATTTTGCTTTTCCTTAATCTTTTAATCTATTCATAAGATATTTCTTTAATTCTAACAGTACCCTGCTAAATACCCTAACTGTGTTAGTATGGTTTCCATGATTATGTCTGTTTATTTGCCATCTTTAATCATGTAAAATCCTCTTATATTTGTTGTAGTGAGAAGAAATTGGTTTACAGTGAACAGAAATAGGTTTATATCAGACAGTGGGGCACAGTGGGAAGAGTGTTAGTACCACTGCTCAAAGACATCAGAGTTCAAATTCTACTTCTAATTTTTACTAGTTGTATGAACACTGGCAAGTCAGTTCACTTCTTGAATCTCAATTTCCTCTTCTATAAAATGAAAATAATACCTATAAAACCTACTCACAATGTTATTAAGTGACAAAAATGAAATAGTGTATCTAATGTTTTATATAAAGGTCAGTTATCATCATCATCATCATCATCATTATTGTCAGAAGAGGCCTCAACATTGCTATTACTTCTCTATGATCCAGTGTTTGGTCACTGCAGAACTGAAGGGCTAGTTTGTGAGTTTATGGAGTTAGAAGGAAGATAAAAGAAAAATAAGTCTGAAAACAGGTCATTCCCACAGATATTAACTGACCTCCTCCAATCCTAGCCCTTTGAAAATTCCTCTGCCAAATTCCTCTTTCAAATACTCGAAGCAGTCCCATGTTTAGTTCACAGAATAAGCTTATCATCCCAATGCCTTTCTTTATAGAGGGTAGAAACGGAATTTTTCAGTTCACTCCATTCTGCATCTGAAGCTCTGCCTTGTTTTAACTCCATGAAACAAGATGCTCCCACACCCAGGTAACCCCTCATCTTTACCCCACTCCCCACTCCTGACCCTTTTTTATCTTATGTGTGTTATCTGCCCCCTTCATTAGGTTATAATCTTCTTGAGGGCAGGGCTGTCTTTCTTTTTACTAATTGTATTTCCAACACATAGCACAATGTCTAGCACGTAGTAGGCACTTAATAAATATCTACTGGATTGGATATGTGATTCAGATGTGGAAGCCTCCACTTCCTACAGTATCACTTAAAATCTATGGAAAGAACAGTCTGTACAAACTGATGAAAACAATTCTAAAAAAATAAAACTTTACAAATTATGTTTAAAAGAGCAAAATAATCTAATATGAACACTTAATACAATATGATTTACTCCTATATTTTTGAAAACAATACTTATGAATTTGGTCTGTAAAAATGTAACTTCAAAAATCATATATTTTCTAAAATGATCACTTCTTAACTACCAAAGTAGCTTCTTGAGTTTTTTTCTAAAGCACATGCCATTGCTGTTATGAACGAAGAAAAAAAATCAGTCTGTTGTACTTAAAGGACAGTTGAGTTAGTTCAGAACACCAAAGTTTTCCACTCATAATGACCATAAACGGGATTATTCTGTCTTCCTGCAGGATGATATCAAAGTTGAAGATTAAATGACACCTTTGTGGTATAGCTAGGAACAGATTCTGTAAAAAAAAAAAAAAAAAAAAAACAACTCCATTTAATTTTAACCTTTTATAAACAAATGAAAATATGTTCCTTAACTCATTTTCTAAGCATATTATTACCACCCTCCCCCAAAAAAGAAGAAAGTTGTTGTTTTTTTCTCATAACAACTGCTACAGTGAGTTAGATGATGCCCACATAGAAAAAGTGACTGCATTGTAAACAAATTGTAGGAATTTTTAAACTCAAAATAATATTCAGTTGTCCAGTATCAAAGGTCATCAGCTCTGAACAGTTGGTCACCCACATAAACTTACTAGAATAAAAGTCACAAGAACTAATGACATTGGATGGGGAGTGAAATCAAAAAAGCAAAGGTATTTACAATTTTTTTTTTGCTTTTAAATTTTTAAGGGACAGCAGAAGCAATAACAAAAAAAAAAGACTGAGTGTCACTTAATATCTTGTGGGTAAATCTCTACTATTTCATTTTGTATATGAAACCATGAACATCTGGTACATACAATTAGGTTAATTTCTTTCCACTATGAACACTTTGCTTTTTTTTAAATAATTCATATTCAACAAAGTAGTTCAAATATTTTATTACTCATCTGGGTCCTGTCTCTTTCTGAACTGCCTTCTGCTTCCTTCTATTTATTTTTTAATAATTCATCATTACTCTTTTCTACCATTTCTTCCTTTTTTATCACCATTATCACATATACATCTACACCAAGAAAAAATGAAAAACTCTCCTTAGAAGGGAACATATTCATGTATTAACTTTATCCAAAAGCCTCATTCTTTTCTCTAGTCTATTGTCTCTGTGATAAAAGGTAAGAAACATGAATCATCATCAATCTTTTGAAGTTTTGATTGGTCAATGCATTGATCATAGTTCTTAAATCTTCTGCAATTTTTTATCTTATCTTTGTTGTATTCATTATGTAAATTGTTCTCCAGGGTTTGCTCACTCCACTTTACATCAGTTTATACAAGCCCTCCCAAGTTTTTCTGAATCTTTCCCTTTCATCATTTCTTGTAGTACAATATTTGCCAGCATATTCACATGCTGAAATTTGTTCAGATATTCTACAACTGATGGGCTATTACTGTAATAGAAAGTGCTACAATAAATATTTTTTGTATATATGGGTCCTTTACCTCTTTCTTTTATCTCTTTTGGATATAAGCCTAGTAGTGATATTGCCAAGTCAAAGAGTATGTACAGTTTAAAGACTTTAAGAGTATAATTATAAATTGATCTCCAGAATGGTTAGATCGCTTCACAGCTGCATAATTGTCATTTTCTTTTTCTGACATCTTTGCCAATCTGATGGCTGTGAGGAGAAACCTAAGAGATGTCTTTATTTGTGTTTTCCTTATCAATGATTTGGAGCATTTTTGAAATATAATTGTCGACAGCTTATCTATCTTCTTTTGAAGACTGTCTGATCATAATCTTTCACCATTTATAGATCAAGGAAAGACATTTATTCTCTGTATTAATTTCATATGTATCTTGGATATCAGATCTTGATTAGAGAAATTTGCTACAAAGATTTTCTCTAGTTGTTTCAACTTTAATTTTAGATACCTTAATTTTGCTTTTGCTCAAACTTTTCAATTTTATGTAATATTGTCTACTTTACCTTCTGCCATCCTCTTCATTGTTTGATTAATCAAGAACTCTTACCCTATCCATAGTTGTAAAAGGTATCCTCATCTCTTCTCCCCTAATTTGTTCATTATATGATTTTTTCTATCTAGGTCTTTCATATGTTTAAAGTTCATTGTGGTGTACAGTGGAGATATTGTTTTAACCTAATTTCCTTCAGATTGCTGAAGTATTTTCACAGAATGATTTCTGACTAGAGTTTAGTAACTAAAAAAAATAAAGACTTAGACAGTCTTTTGTCACTGTTTTCTAGAGCAAAATGAGATTGGATTGGTTTATACTGAAAAACACATTTGGGCATTGAGTCAATACTAGGATGGGAAAAGCAATGAACAAGGTTGAATAATCCACCTCAACCTATCCCATTTACCACACATATATAAGTGTGTGTATGCTCATGTGTATAAGTATCCCATAGCAACTCACAAAGAGCATATGAAGTAAGAGAGAAGTTTAAATCTACATCTGTGGAAGGAGAACCAGCACTCATGCTATCTTAGATCCTTAAAATATAAGTAAGTTTTACAAGAGGCTGATGAAAGTGTAGAATCCATTTAAATGACTATTAATAATTTGATGAGTTCCAGTTAATTTATTTCTATTTTTCTACTTTTATCAGATATATATATTTTGTCTTTATGTTGCATTGTAAGTATATTAATAATGTTACATAACATATTAGTAATAATGTATTACATTATTGTCTAGTAATTAGTTGAATCTTATTGTTGTTCCTTGCCTTAGCCCTGGGTGATTTGATTGGTCAATAAGAGAGGCACTGAAATATAAATAGAATGAACCCTGGATGATTCATTCAAAGACCTAAGTTTAAATCTTGGCTCTCTTACTTAAAATGTATGCTATGCTGGATAAGTCCCTCTATTTTTTTGAATCTTGTTTCTTCATTTCTAAAATGAAAAGGTTTAATCTCTAATGTATCTTTTCATTCTAAATCCAATGATCCTGTAACTGCTCTGAGCATATAAATAAAGTCACTTAATTTTATTATCCAAAAAGAATTGTTTCTCTCTTTTTTTTAAGATACATTTAGGTCAGTAAAAATGAAAATGGTTTTAAAGAGTGTATTTTTTTTACTAAGGGGCTAATGAAAACATTAACAAGGAAAAGTATTATTCAGAGCACATGACTTGCATCAATTGACAGAATTAGATACAGTAGCAATTGTTAAAAAAGATATGTACTTTTTACAGTAATAACAAAATACTAGTCAAGATAGATCCTGAACTCTAGATTTTTATATAAAAAAGTAAATGGTATAAATAAGATGAGTTTGTCTTAGTTTTAGTCAAAAACCTAATGAAAAATTCATTGAAAGAAAACACTGCTCCTTGGCCCCTCACCCCCCTCCCAATGATGTAGCAGGATGACATGGACCTCAGAGGAAAGCTTCAATCTTAATCTTCAAGGGTGGCTTTGCCTTATTCCAGTTGCATCCTTAAATTTCACTGAATCACACAGAATGTTAGAGATGGAAAGGACCAAAGAGACCATCTAGATAACCTCACAGCATGAAGATTTGTTGGAGCAAAAATGAGTTTTATAGAAGAAGTTGAAAAATGTACTGAACTGAGAATGAATTAACTAAGATTACATCTTAATTAATTCAATAGTGTATAATGCATGCAACCCATGTTTAATTAGACCTGACATTTCCAGGCCCAATGACCTCCCTACCCCTTCCCCAGTTTTTTTTTCAACCCCTAAATTACGGAGCAAGTTCAATATTAGTCACATAATAACACTCCTGAAAATTAAAACACTTTCAGAAAATAAGAGGTATTTTTAACCTTTTTCTAAGATAGGCAAATCATACATGTCTCTTAAATAGTTCCAATGTGTGTGTTTGTTTGTTTTTTTTACTTAATGCTGGAAGCACATAAGCGCAGTATTTTAAAGGAATATTTTATTTATATTTTTAGATTATACATGTAGAGTCATGCAAAACTCTTCCATAATAGTCATGTTGTGAAAGACTAATTATATTTCCCTCCATCCTATCCCACCCCCCGTTTATTCTATTCTCTCCTTTGACCCTGTGCCTCCTCAAAAGTGTTTGCTTCTGATTACCCCCTCCCTTCTATCATCATCCCCTTTCTTATCCCCTTCCTCCTATTTTCCTATATGGTAAAATAGATTTCCATACCCAATTGAGTGTGAATGTTATTTCCTCCTTAAGCCAAATCCAAAGAGAGTAAGATTCACTTTTTCCCTCTCACCTCCCCCTTATTCCCTTTCACTGTGAAAGCTTTTTCTTGCCTCTTTTATGGGAGATAATTTATCCCATTCTACCACTACTTTTCTCCTTCTCCCAGTACAATCCTTTCTCACTCCTTAATTTTATTTTTTAGATATCACCCTTCATATTCAACTCACCCTGTGCCCTCCAACTACCCTAATATTGAGAAAGGCCTCATGAGTTACTAATATCATCTTTCCATGTAGGAATGTAAAGAGTTCAACTTTAATAAGTCCCTTATAATTATTCTTTTCTGTTTACCTTTTCATGCTTCTCTTGAGTCTTGTGTTTGAAAATCATATTTTTTTTTCATCTCTGGTCTTTTCATCAAGAATGCTTGGAAATCCTTTATTTCATTGAATGTGTATTTTTTCTCATGAAAGATTATACTCAGTTTAAGCTGCATAGGTGATTCTTGGTTTTAATCCTAGCTCCTCTGACCTCTGGAACATCATATTCCATGCCCTCCAATCCCTTAATGTAGAAGCTGCTAAATCTTGTGTTAGGCTGTTTGCAATATTTTCTTCTTGACCTGGGAACTCTGGAATTTGGCTATAATATTCCTAGGAGTTTTCCTTTGGTGATCTCTTTCAGGAGGTGATCAGTGGATTCTTTCATTTTCAATTTTACCCTCTGGTTTTAGAATATCAGGGCAGTTTTTCTATTCCCTTTTTCTTTTCTTTTTATTTTTTTTGGGGGTGTGCTAAGCAATGGGTTTAAGTGACTTGTCCAGAGTCACACAGCTAGTAAGTGTCAAGCATCTGAGGCAGTATTTGAACTCAGGTTCTCCTGACTTCTGGGCCAGTGTTTTATTCACTGTGTCACCTAGCTGACCCCAGAGCAGTTTTCCTCGAAAATTTTTTGAAAGATGATGTCTAGGCTCTTTTTTTGATCATGACTTTCAAGAAGTCCAATAATTTTTTAATTATCTCTCCTGGATCTATTTACCAGGTCAGTTTTTTTTTCCAATGAGATTTTTCACATTGTCTTCTATTTTTTCATTCTTTTGGTTTTGTTTTATAATTTCTTGATTTCTCATAGAGTCATTAGCTTCCATTTGCTCCATTTTAATTTTAAGGAATTATTTTCTTCAGTGAACTTTTGCACCTCCTTTTCCATTTGGTCAATTCTGTTTTTTAAAGCATTCTTCTCCTCATTGACTTTGTGGACCTCTTTTGCCATTTGGGTTAGTCTATTTTTTTAAGATGTTATTTTCTTCAGCATTTTTTTTTTGTTCTCCTTTAGCAAGCTGTTGACTTATTTTTCATGATTTTCTTGCATCGCTCTCATTTCTCTTCCAAATTTTTCCTATTCTTCTCTTACTTGCTTTACAAAATCCTTTTTGAACTCTTCCATGACCTGAGACCAATTCATATTTTTCTTGGAGCCTTTGGATGTAGGACCTTTGACTTTGTTGTCTTCTTCTGGTCATATGTTTTGATCTTCTTTGTCATCAAAGTAAGATTCTATAGTCAGTTTTTTTTCCACTGTTTATTCATGTTCCCAGATAATTATTTAACTTTTTAACTCTTTGTTAAGGTAGGGCTCTGCTTCCAGTGTAGAGGGTATACTGTCCCAATCTTCAGGAGTTTTGTGCAGCAGTCTTCAGAGATACTTATAGGGACTTATAGTAAATTTGAGTAAATTATAGTAAATTTTCAGTACTTCCAAGGTGGTATGATCAAATGAGAGGTGTTTACTCTTTTTCTGGCCTGTGCTCTGGTGTATGAGTGACCATAAGCACTCTCTTCTGCCTTGGAACTGTGAGGAGGATTCCCTCTCCACAACCACCACAAGTTCTGCCTCTCTAGTGCTCCTCCTTACCCCAGGATGGCAAGAACTGAGACCCGTCCAAGCATGGGCAAAACAAGAGAATCCTGCCTAAGCACTAGCAAAGAGATCTCTGCAATCTCCCTCTGATCAGATGCTCAATCCCCCTACTGTCTGTGGGCCAAGAGCTCTGGAAGCAGCCTACTGTCACCCCAGAGCTGTTCCAGGACTGGGGCTGGACCAAGTTCCTCTCTCACCCGGGTCCGATAGGCCTTTCCCTCCGAATGTCTTTGTCATTTGTGGTTTGAGAAGTCTGGAAACTGCCATAGCTGCCAGTGATTCAGTCCCCTGAGGCCTCCTCCAGGTTTGCTTGGGTCTCATCTTTGCCTGAACTGAACTGCACTCCTCTCCCAGGCCTGTGCAATAGACCTTTCCCATCAACCATCCATGTTGTCTTGGGCTGGAAATTTGTTTCACTCTGTTTTTTTGTGGGTTCTGCTGCTCTAGAATTTGTTTAGAATCATTTTTTACAGGCATTTGGAGGGGTTTAGGGGAGAGCTCAAGCAAGTCACTGCTCTTACCCTGCCATCTTGGATCTGCCCCCTAAAGAAATATTTTAAACAATGTAATAGAATAATGGTGTACAACATACAAAGCAAAGTTCATTAAAGCAGGAATAAAGAAACCTGGGCTATAATCCTAGATTTGCCACTAACAAGTAGTATAATTGTGAACAAGACTCTAATTTCTGTAATTTTAGTTTTCTCATTGGAAAATGAAGCATTGGATTAGATAATAATAATAGCAGTTAACAAATAAGTTCTTTAAGATTTTCAGTGCTCTTTAGGTACATTATTCATACAATGACCCTGTGAAGTAGGTGGTAATGGTAACCTTAGTTTACAGATGTAGAAATAGAGACTCAAAAAAGTTGTCACTTACTTAGGTGGGCTAGTGTATAGAATGTTTTACTTCAAATCAGGAAGACTTGAATTCAAATCGTCCTTCAGACACTTTGTAAGTGTCCCTGGGCAAGTGACTTAACTTCTCTTAGCCTCAGTTTTCTCATCGGCAGAATGAGAATAACAACACCTACTTCACTAAAAATCCACATCTATTGTTAGTGCCCAAAGTTAGATAACACATGTAAAATGCTTTGCAAACTTTAGGGTGTTATATAAATGTTTGCTGTTCTTATAAGCTATTATTGCCCAAGGTCACAATGCTACCAAGTGTTTGAGGCAGAATTTGAACCTAAGTCTTCCTGATTTCAGGTCCAATCAATCAACAAGGATTTATTGTGTGCCAGGTGTTTTGCTATACAAGGAATACAAAACATAAAACCATTCACACTCTTACAGAGCTTTTATTGAGGAACTTTTTTGAGGAAGACAGTCTGTCTCAGAGCATAGTGTTCTGGTACTGGAGTCAGGAAAATCTGACTTTAAATCCATCCTCAGACATGTACTAGTTATGTGACCATAAATGAGTCACCTAGCCTTCCCTCAGTCTCAGTTTTCCTTATCTGTCAAATGAGGATAATAATAGCATTTACTTCATAGGGCTATTGTGAGGACAAAATGAGACCATTTGAAAAGCGCTTTGGAAACCTTACATACCAGCTCTTATTATGTATTAAAATATACAAGGTCGTAAAAAAAAAAAAAAAACAAGATAAGGTCTTAGGAAGACAGGGCACTAAGCAGTTGGAGGGAATCAATAAAAGCTTCATGTATTTCAGATAAGAAGTGATGAGGACCTGAAATAAGGTGGTGATTGTATAAGGAGAGAGGTCATGTCAGGTATGATAAATGCTTTAGAGATAGAAATGGCAAGATATGGCAACTGATTGGATATGTGGTGTGAAGTAGAGGAAAAGTCCAAGGTTATAAACCTGAGAGATTGGATGAAGAGTAGTACCTTCAACTGAAATAGGGAAATTCAGCAGAGGGAATGTATTTAGGGAAAAAACAAAGAGTTCTATTCCAGACCTGTTGAGTTTGAGATGTCTCTGGGACAATCAATTTAAAATGTGTATTAGAAAGTTGGTGAAGTAAGACTAAATCTCAGGAAAATAGGAGGGAAGCCGAGAATACAGATCTGTGAGTCATCTACACAGAACTGATGATTAAGTCCTTGGGGATTGATGGGGGCACCAACAGAGAATATGGAGGCAGAGGAGGAAGAGGAGAGGAGAGGAGAAGAGAGAAGAGACAGGAGAGGAAGGAAGGAAAAGAAAAGAAAGGAGAGGAGAAGAGAAGAAAGAGGAGGAGAAGAAAATAGAAGAGGAAAAGAGAGGAGAGAAAAGAGAATCAAGGATAGTTAGGGAGCATTCTATAAATGATAAGCCAGCTAGAAGACTGAGAAAGATTGGTATGTTGGGTACGAGGAGAACCAGGAGATGGTAGTATCTCTCTGTCTCTCTCTGTCTCTGTCTCTCTTTGTCTCTGTCTCTCTCTCTCTCTGTCTCTGTCTCTCTGTTTCTCTCTCTCTCTGTCTCTGTGTCTCTCTCTCTCTCACACACACACACACACACTAAAAACAATCAAAAGATAGGAAAGAGCATGCAGGAGGAGAGGTGGTCAACAATGTAACAGGTTGAAAAAGATGAGAGCTGGGAACAAAAAAAATGACTATCAGTTCTGACAACTAAAAGACCACTGTTACCTTTAGAAAAAAAAAAATCATCTGAATGATGAGATCAGAATCCAGACTGCAGAGTTGAGGGGTAAATAAAATGAGAAGTGAAAGCTATCAATGTAGAAAGATTTTTTTTCTCCTAGAAATGTAGCTGATAAAAAGAGGAGAGATAAAGGATAATACCTTGAGGTAGGGTCTAGTGAAGGTTTGTCTTATTTTTTGTTTGTTTGTTTGTGTGTGTGTGTGTGTGTTGGTTTGTTTTGTTTTTGTTTTTGTTTTTGTTTTTTTTGGATGGGGAAGACTTGGACATTTTTTGAAGGCTATAGGGAAAAGGCAGTACATAGGAAGATACTAAAGATTAGACCTCATAGAAAATCCATTTTTTTCCCTTTTAGTCACAGAATGTAGTTATTACAGTTACTCTTCTTCGGAGGAATTTCTATATTTGCTATAATTTGTTAATACTTATCAATGTGTTTTTTAGTTAATTTTTTATTTTTAATTGAGAAATCAATTTTCTATTCCTCCTACCACACCCCCAAAAAATTCCTTACAAGAAATATGTGTAGCCTAGCTGCATTGCTATACTTGACTGTGTTCAAAAAGTGTGTTTCATTCTATGTCCTACATCTGCTGCTTCTCTGTCAAGAGGTGGATAGCATATTTCATCATTGGTGTTCTTGATTCATGGCTGGTCATTGTGTTGATAATTCTCACAGCTTTCAAAGTTGTGTTTCTCTTTACAATGTTGTTTTTAGTATATAAATTGTCCTCCTGGTTCTGCTTATTTCATTCTTCAGTTTATAAAACTCTTGAAAATTATTCATTTTTGTAATATTGATGTTATGGTATAAATTGTTTTTCTTGTTCTCCTTTCTTTGCTCTGCACCATTTCATACAAGTCTTTCTATGTTTCTTTGAAATCATCTATTTCTTCATTTTCAAAAACACAAAGAGCCCATCTACTTGGAAAAGGACTCACTCTTTGATAAAGACTGCTGGGAAAGCTAAACAGTACTAAAGAAATTAGACTTAGAATAATACTTCATACCTTATGCCAGAATAAGATCCAAAAGGATAGTGACCTAGATATAAAAGATCGCATCACAAACAAATTAGAAAAACATGAAGGGAAAATGCCTGTCAGATATTTTGACAGAGAAAAAAAAATGTCCATGACCAAAAAAGGGACAGAGAATATCACAAAAGATACATTGAATAATTTTAATTACAAAAAAAATCTTTTGCACAAATACAATAAAGCTAGGATTAAAAAGGAAACAACTCAGAAAAAATTTGCAACAAGTTTCTCTGATAAAGTTCTCATTTCCAAGATACATAAGGATCTGATGCTAATTTATAATAATAAAGAACAATCCTCAATGATAATAGTCCAAGGACCAGGCAGGTCTTAAGAGAAAAAAACCCAGGATATGTATAGCTAGATAGAAAAAAAAATGTCATAAATCATTAATAATTATAGAACTACAAATTAAACAATACTGAGATCGCACTCTGTAGACACCAGATTGGCAAAGATGACTAACTAATGAAAATGACAAAGTCAGGAAAATAGGCATACTGGTGTATTGTTGATAGATCTGTGAACACATATAACCATTCTGGAAAACAATTTGGAATTATTCACAAAATGCTAATAAATAGCATATCCCCCTTGCTATATTACTGCAAGACCTAGATCCAAAAGAGATTAAAGAAGGAGGAAAAGGCACTATATGTATACATCATATTGATAGCAGCATATGTGTGTTGGCAATTAAAAAATGTCCATCAATCGGAGAATGGCTGAACAAATTATAGTTAGTGTCTTTTATTGGTTTAGTCCTCTCTTCAGCTTTAGTTCCTGAATTATGCCTTTGTTTGCAGCCTTATGCAATAATAATTATGCAAATAAGAATTATGCCTTATGAGTTTGCAGCCACAGTGTGGTTTTCTCAGGGGAACCTTTTACTCTTGCTGCTTCTAAACAGAGATTTTTACAAGCAACACATATTCTGCTCTTCATTGGTTACACTGGGAAGTTATGGGCTTACTTTCCTATGCTGGCATCTTTCCTATTCTCCAGGGGCTGCTGGCAGTTTTGAGGTGAAAGAAGTCACTTTTGATTTCTTCATCATTATTAAGTCCAGTGTGAATTTCTAGATTTTTCCTGGGATAGAGGTGAGGGAACTGGGTAGTTAGTTTGTCCCTGTTTAGGCAGCCATATTGGCTGAAAGTCTCTAGACTGCAGATCAGAGAATAGAATTAGAAGATTAGAGAAGTAGAATGATTAAGGGGGCAATCTGGTAGAGACGATGAGACGAGAGGAAATTGGATCAAGGGCAAATGTAGAGGAGCTTGCTTGGCAAGGAGATGGACCACCTCATTATCAGGGACTGGAGAAAAGTAAAAGAGATTTTGATATGTCAAGGGGAAGAGAAGGAGGTGATAAAGAATGGCTACAATTTCCCCAGCAAAGTTAAAGATGACTTCTTCATAAGAGAATGGGTCAGGAGAGAAAAGGAGGTCTGGTAGGATGTGTTCTCTCCACTCACACCACATGGATTTTCTACGATGTTGTCTAATGACTCTTTGGGCTTTTAAATTCTACAGTAAACTAACAAATTCTTTCCTTGTGTTTAGGTTTTGAAAACAATGAGATTACACCCTCTTTACCAAAAATATTGAACTAGAGGCAGGAAGTGTGCTGGGATCAGCTTAAACTGTTCTCAAGAGCTGATTGTTAAATTCCATGTGATCATTTATACCTTGGAAATCAGCAAATGCTACAAAACAAGGCTTGATCTTTTTTTTTAATTTCTAGATTTAAGAAAGTGATTGAGAAAATGCTTATATTGTAGATTAAGCTTAAAAGTGTGCCCTGCATGCATTTTTTTTTTACCAGAGTCAATTATTAAACACTAATTAAGCAACACAGCCCTGAAGAGAACTAAGGTTGATCCAGCCAATTAGAAGCTAAAACAAAAACTAACGTGACTTATTTTAATGACATTATAATAATGAGATTATTTTAATGACTGAATTATCCAAACTATCTACCTTATTGACATCTAAGTGGATAATTGCCACTTAACAGTAATAGCTAGCATTTATGTAGTGCTGTAAGGTTTGCAAAGCACTTTACATATATTTTCTCATTTGATTCTCAAAAAATCCTATGAGGTAGTTATTATTATCCCCATTTTAGAGATAAGAAAACTGAGGCTGAGAGTAGTTAAATGACTTGCCCAGAATCATACAGCTAGCATGCATCTGAGGCAAGATTCAGATTCAGTTCCTTCTAATTCCAAGTCCAACCTTCAGTTCTCTGTACCATCGAGCTGCTACTTCAGTCTTCCTTGACCTTCACCCACATGAATAATCTACCAAGTCCTGTCAGTTCTCAAGTCTTCTAGACTCCTTGAATACTTGCATTGAGAGGGAACTTGCAACCTCCTATGGTAGACCATTACACTTTTGCATAGTTCTAATTGTTAAAAAGATTTTTCCTAACATCAAGCCCAAATTTCCTTCTTCACAGCTTGCATCCTTTGTTCCTCACTCCCCTTAAACTAAGGGGAAGAAATCTAATTCATCTTCCATCTGACAACCCTTCAAATACTAAAAGACTGTGACTTTTCTGTGAGGTCTTTGTTATCCTGCCACATCACTAGGGACAGTAAGAACAGTGCCTTCTTTGAATGAATCTTTCATTAGATTTTTGAATAAATCTGTAATTAGCTTTCTTCTACTATTTCTGTCTCCTTACTAATAAGGAATGATCTCTTTTAAATGACATTTTGCCACTGTATCTTAGCTTGTCAATGGACTGGGTCATGTGCTCTCAGTAGCACTCAAATATGAGATGACCAAATGTCCCGTGAAATGAGGTTTCTTTTACCTTTAGAGTCAATAAAAACCAACTTTGCTGACTTTGAAATCTTTGTCCCCCAGAGAATTCTCTCAGGATTATGAGGAAAACACTTTGTAACCCATAAAAAGCTTTATACATGTGAGTTATTATTATTACATTTTCCCCTGATCCCCTTTTATAAGTCTAGAATATTGTATTGAAGCAGGAAAAAAAAAGATTCTCATTTTCACAAGAAGAAAATGACAGAAGCTATAGAAGATGTTTTAAAAATTAGTGTTTCCCCTATTTCGGTTGCATGCTTATATATGCTATCCAATAGTTTGGTGAAGCAAACTTGTACTGACTTATGAGAGCCAATTGCTTAATTTTCAGTGTGAGCATTTACATTGCAGAAATCAGCAAGATACAAATAAGGACTCGATTTATTGTTTTGTTGACTGTCTAGCCTTAACAAAGTAATTGAGAAAATGTTAATACAGATTAAATTTTAAAATGTCATGCATACTTTTTTGTTTTTGTTTTGTTTTTTACCAGAAAGCTGGTTATTAAACATTCACCAGCAACCTCCTGCCTAAGGTCTAGTTTCCCAGTTTAGCTCAAGTCCTCTGAGCTAAAATGATCCTATCAAATTGATGAGTTCCCCAATAAACTCAGTAAGATTATAAGAAATGAATTTTCATTTAGATATGTCTAAGAATTCTATGAGCATGTCCACTGGTGTGTTATTCACAGTATTTCAGAGAATCAAGTTACCTAAGATTGACTAAGAATCAATTGCCCCTCCCTGTTGTCCAAGCGTGAGGCCTGACCTCAAGATAGTATCTTAAGCTGAATACCCCCACATGAAGTTCTTCAGGAAAATCTCCCATTTTGCTCATGGTAGAGCTTCCCAAAAATGGGTAACAGAATATTTCCTCTCATACAATACTCAAGGTAACAAAATGTGTATAACAGGACAGCCTTAATTTCATTCCACAGAAAATAAATAAAATGCAAAGGACTCATATATATATCCATAACCAGATACCTAAATATTCATAAGGAAATTGAAATTGGTGTTCCTAACAGGACAATTCTTTGACATTCTAGGAGTCCCCCTTTCTCACACAGTCATATGCAGTCCCCTTATTCAGATCTCTTTTCCATTAGAGCTACACTGTCTTTCCTTTTACTGGCTCTGCTCTTTAAATAGATAATCTTCTTTCTTTTCCTTGGAGTGTACTGTATCAAGAAATTCCCTCCTCTCTGTAAAAGATCAAGTGTCCAAACTGTCAAACTCTGGCACATTATCACCTATGAAACAACTCCCAAAGCTGTGATTCCTGTCTTGGGTAAAGTGAGCTGGTACATGCCTATTTCTGCCATGTGCTTCTTCAGGAAATTCCTCAGTGACCTGCTAACTACCACCTGCTGATCTGGGAAAATTCACTCGAGTCTCCAGTCTCTCTGACTTACTTAGAAAGCAAAACAGAAAGGTAGGAGGTAGATAGGAATTTGAGGTCCAGGAACTCCCCTCTCAGGCCACCTGGCCAAGCATATGCAGCTTGTTGTGTTCTTCTGCTACGACTCAACATTAACTCTCCCTGTGTGTAGGGAAGCTTCACATGGACAGAGGGTCTTCCCCACTCCTCAATACACCAGGCCCCAGAATATAAGTTCATAATACTGTGTTCTGGTTTGAATTCTGCAGGCAAAAAGGAAGTCCAAGAAAGAGCCAACAATTCACTTTTATAGGCTGTAGGAATGAATGTGCGATTCCTAATCCATCATAGGAAAATAGATTGAAGAGTTGGAAGGAAAATTAGAGGTCATGGAGTCTAACTTCATGTTTTTTAAGCTTCAAGATTCACATGAACAAAATAGAAATTTCTTTATCTTAATTTTGGAAAGCTTGAAAGATTCTAATAAATGACTTTTTTTAAAAAAAATCAGCTTTATAGAAATTGATGAATATGGCTAATAATCTCAGGCTAGCTATCTATCACACTTTTATTATTTGTAAATTCAGAAGGATGTTCGTCATGTAGAAACATTCTTTGCATGAAGTAACATTTTCAGAGCATGGCTTCATTCATTCTTTGACTTACAAGGGACCACACATTCCTATGGACATGTATGAGGCATAGTTATATATTAGGGAAGAGCACTGGAACTGGATTTTTGTCCCAGCTTTGCTATTTACCAACTATGTGACTATGAACGAGTCATTTAACTTAGTTTTCTCATTTGTGAAATGTGAACTGCAGTATTTTCACACCTTTCAAAACAGGGTTGTATTGAGCAAAGTACTTTGTGAATTATAATATTCCACTACTGTAAATATGTTGAAGGTTCAGGACAATACTGTAGTCTACTGAAATCATTTCTCTTTTCTCTCCCTCCTGATTTGGTACACTCCACAGCATTCAGAATTACACAATCATAGCTTCTCCATCTGCCTTGTATTCAGCCTTAATGATACAGTGCTGATGTCAGAATTATAAGGGCCTCTACTCTCTTGTCCTCATGCAGCTAAAATTTCTTGAAAAATTGGTGTCTGGCAGGGGCAGGTGTCCTCTCCTGCCTCCCTTTACCCAAGTGTTGCAGCACCCTTTCCCTCAGTTGGGGCTCCTGAAGTTTCTCCCCAGAAGGTCCTAGAGATTCTGATATCCTCTCCTTAGGGAGATTGCCCACTTCTCACCTCTATCAAGATTTCTCTTTCTACGCCTCTCTTAGAATGATGGAGAAGGAGATTACCTTTTGGGACCCCAGTCACAGCCCCTTTAGTCGTTGAGTCAAAATGCATTGGGGATTTCTATCCAGACTTACAAGTGTGTGTATTGAATGTATACATGTATGAGGAGAGACAGAGAGAGAGAGAGAGAGAGAGAGAGAGAGGTATGTATCCCAAAGAGATCAAAGAAAGAGGAAAAGGACCTATATATACCACAGTATTTATACTAGCTCTTTTTGAGATGACAAAGAATTGAAAATTGAGAGGATGTCCATCACTTGCAAAATGGTTAAACAAGTTGTGGTATATGATTGTGATGGCATATTGTTGTGCTATAAGAAATGAAGAGCAGGGTGGAAAATGTGGAAGACTTCCATGAACTAATTCAAAGTGAAGTGAGCAGAACCAGGAGAACATTGTACACAGTAACAGCAATATTATGTGATGATCAACTGTGCATGACTTAGCTACAATGATCCAAGACAATTCCAAAGGACTGGTAATGGAAAATGCTTTCCTCCTCTACAGAGACAATGGATGGAATCTGAGTGCAGAAGGAAGCATAACTTTTTCACTTTCTTTATTTTTCTTGCTTTTTTGCAACATAACTGGTATGGAATTGTTTTACATGATTTCACATCTATAATTGATATTACATTTCTTGGCTTCTCAATGGGAAAGGGGAGGGAGAGAATTTGGAACTCAAAAAAAATTTTAAAGAATGTTAAAAATAAATAATAAATTTATTTTAAAAAAAATTAATGATTCCACATCTACCCTGTGCCAGATACTGTGCTAACTTCTGGGGATACAAAAAGAGGCAAAAGACAGTTCCTGCCCTCAAGGAACTTACAACCTAATGGTTAAGAAAACATGTAAATAGATATATACAAAGCAAATTATATACAGGATAAATAGGAAATAATTAGGAGAGAGAAGACACTGGAATTAAGAGATATCAGGGAAGGCTTCCCATAGAAAGTGAGAGTTTAGTTGGGACTTAAAGGAAGCCATAGAAGTCAGTAGTCAGAGTGGAGGAGGGAGAGTGTTCCTGGCATGGGGGACAGCCAGAGAAAATTCTGGGAGTTGAGAAATGGAATATGTTACTCACAAAAAAGCCAGGAAGTCAATACCACTGGATTGAAGAGTATGTGTTAGAGAATAAGGTATACAAAAACTGGAAAGGTAAGAGGGGGCTAGGTTATAAAAGGCTTTGAATGCCAAAGTATTTTGTATTTGCTCTAGAGACAAGATGAAGCCAGTAGAGTTAATTGAGAAGGGGAGTAGCATGGTCATATTTGTTTTTTAAGGAAAATCAGTTTAGTGGATGAATGAAGAAAGAATTGGAGTGAGGAGGGACTTAAAGTAGGTAGTTCCACCAGCCAGCTCTTAGAATAATCAAGGCTTGAAATGATGAGGCCTGAATTAGAGTGGTAGTAGGGTCAGAGAAGAAAAAGGGGTGTAGTCAAGAGATCTTGCAAAGACTTCTATTCAGGTACAGGTTGGATTATGTGGCCTCTCTGAAATCTCTTCCAATTCAATCAATCAAAAAGCTTATTATGTGCCAGGCCCTATGTTATGCAGTAGAGATACAAACACAAACATGATTCGAGTGTCCAAGGAACTCTAATAGGGGAATACAGTATGTGAGTGATTGGTGTAGTTTGGGTCTGAAAAGGGTCACATAGATGTGCGCCATTATTGTAAGAGAACTCATGATACTTTACAAAGTACACTTTGGGACTTAGAATTGATCAATGAAAAGGGTTTGTTGTACAACAGTAAGAAGAACTGAATTTTAAATTTATATTAATAATAACCTCTCTAATACTAACTGGCCATGTGTTTTTTTTTTCCAGGTCCTCTGTAAATCTTAGTTTGTTTGTTATTAACTACAAAAGTGGATAAAACGACTTCCCATACTTATTTCACAGAATTCTTGGGAGGAAAACACTGTTTAAACCTTTAAAAACTATGTAAACGCATGCTATCATCATTAAGAATTCAT
Source organism: Vombatus ursinus (assembly GCF_900497805.2). Classification (NCBI taxonomy): domain Eukaryota; kingdom Metazoa; phylum Chordata; class Mammalia; order Diprotodontia; family Vombatidae; genus Vombatus; species Vombatus ursinus. The sequence goes on from NW_020954585.1 coordinate 16,255,319, forward strand.
TTTCAATTACCTTTATGTTTCTCAGCTCTACCAATCCAACTGCCAAATAATTAATGACCACTTAAATTCATTAGAGAAACTTGATTTTTAAGGAAGGTGAGGACAAGGGGAGATAGCTCAAGGGCACTGGCTCTGCTGTCTTAGTGACCTTAAGCAGCTCAGTTTACCAACATGGTCCTCAGTTTCCTCATATGTAAAATATAGGATTTGGATTAGAAGGCATCTGAGGTCCGTTCCAGCTCTAGGGCTGTTATTCCTTTTGTAAAACAAAAATATCTTTTAATGTGCTTACTTGTTAAACCATTCTATTTATTTCTTAAGTGTCCACTATGTTACGGCACCACGCTAAGTCTTTTATATCCTTACAGTACATTTATGTCTACATAGTGCCTTGTCTTTCATAAGCACTTAATAAATGTTTATTAACTTGTTTAAAAAAAGATACCCTTTAAAAATTGAATATCACCACACACAACTCACTGCAATTTATGTATATGCTCTTTTTAAGTGTGAATTTTCTTATACGAGGTGTTCTAAACAATTGTATACCTCATGTTAATCTTGTGGCTGGCTACCTATTAACAAAAAAATAGTAAAGCATGTATCCAAAGTTAAACATGTGTACCTCTTTCTTTTAGATCTTCAATGTAGGCTTTCATAAACTCCTTTTCAAAATACTGGCGATCTTGCTCACTTCCTGTCATTTCTTCACTGTCTTGATAGTTGGTTTTGCCAATTGGGTTATCCATGAGGCTTACAAATCTATTATAAAAGATATAAGAAAACACTATTTTTCTTTAACCTATTAATATGTAATATCATTTTTTTTTCTTTCAAGTGAATCTACTATATATGGCGTTTTCCTATTAATAGTCACTTGAGAACAACCTCCTGCAATTTGGGGTCTGGTAGTTACCAAGACTCCCCTTTCCTTCTTGATGCTTCATTTTAATATTTCCTCCCTTTCTCCTTTTCTGTCTTTCTCTTCCCATCCCCAACTGAATGTCACGCTCAAAAGGTCCTCATCCTCTCTCCCCACCGCAGTCTTTTGCCTTTGCTTCTCATCACATCCCAGCACTGGTGGAGAGCAAGAGACCAGTGATAGAGCTAGTGGTGGAGAGGGAAAGGGAAGGAAAAAAGGGGAAAACAAATACCTTCTAGCCATTCTCTCCTTCCCCTATTCCTTTTCCCTCATTCCCAGTACTGCATTGGTCTGCAAAGCCCTAACCCCAATTCCCCAACCCACCATAATCATGCTTTTCACTCTAATGGCCCTTATCCCAGTGATGAAATGTTTGAATTTGGAATTTCCTCTGAAATAAAGGAAGAAGAGGAGAAAGTAAAGGAGGTAGAAAGGAAGAGAAGGAAAGAAACCTTTAAGCATTCTAATTTTTCCCTGATTATAATGTATTACTGAGCTTAGAGAAGTTATACTTCATCTGTTAAAATTAAAAGAAAGGACAAGAGGATCGGTGCAAAGTAAGGCTTACACTGAAATGAATGACATGTGAGTAACTACATGTCAGATGCCCAAAAGCTTTTCTAATATCATCATTATGTGGAAAGATTTAAATATTTAAACATATGATACAGGAAAACTTCATTTAATTAGAACACTTGCTTAATCATTTATTTCACTTGACCTACTTTTTTAAACAAACAAGGAAAAATACTTCCAGCAATATAATTTTTTAAAAAAATCTGACAGAGCCACTTACCCTTATCTCCTTTATTTACAATAATATGCCAAAGGAATTGATCTTAAGGATTAGGACCCCTAAAGATTTTCAATATCTTTAATTCATATATGCAAAAACTATAAATTATGTTCATACATATACTTATTAAACAAAACAGTTGATTTTAAAAAATGAGATTTGAGTAAAAGAGGCTTCTGGGTATCCGGTAATCAAAATATCACATTATCCAGAGGATTCCATTTCCCAAGCTCAATTTGATTAATTGAAATTTCATGGTGCTTTATACTTTAATGTCTCCCTAACTGTCATGTACCTTACAGTGCTATAAAATACTATCAAAAAACCTACACAAAACAAAATCTCATTCCCATCACATTATTATGTGAAATGACCAAAGCTACATTTCTTAAAGGAGTACACTTAACTAAATCAAAGAAAGACTTTTTTTTTCTTCCCATATTTCTTTCTTGATCATCATTTATTTTATTTTCAGTCTAAATTCATTTGTAGGCTATTTTTTTTTTCCTTTTCTCTACTTACTTTAAAGTGCTTGACTCACAAATAGCTGTTGGAATCTCCACCAAATCTTCCCCACTGACTACTAACAAGGTGAGTTTTGTTAAGTTGAGCAAAACCTGAGGGAGGTAGGTCAGTTTGTTTTTATGTAAGAGGAAGGACTGCAATTCTTCCAGCCTAAGAAGAAGGAAAAGACATCGTACTTCAGCAAATAAGACACTTGAGTACAAGCCTGTGTTAGCACCATTTGTCAACTCCTTTTGGTAGAAAAATCCCATGGTGACTGTGATTTTGTGTAGACATGTATGGCTCTTGGATAGCCAGCTGAAACTAACAATCTATCAGCTCAAATAAAACTGATTTTTTTTTGATAATCAGTCAATCAACAACCATTTATTAAGGCACATACTATGGGCTAGGGTGGCACTGGAGATTAAAAAAAAATGAAAGATTGTTTGCTCTCAAGGAGCTTACACTCCATTGGGGGATGTAACCAATAGATACTATTATGTTGATAAACTTATTTCTTCATCATCAGCATAGTATGGTGATGTTGAAAAAGCACCTTTTTTTTCTCACAACTATCCTATTGTGAAGCTTCACTTTGTAGTTGGAAAGGTAGCGTGACAATAGAGAACCAGTACCAGAGTCAGAATGACCTGGGTTCAAGCCTTGCCTCTGACACATACTGGCCGTATGACCCTGGGCACATTAACTTCTCAATGTTCCAATAAGTTTCAGATAAGGTGTCACCCTAGTAGAAGGAGTTTGTTTGTTTGTTTATTTGTTTGTTTTATTACCAGAGAGTTCCCTACAACAGTGAAATCACAAGTCAGTCCTTATTCCATTTTTTAGATCAGGAAAGTGAGGCTCTGAAAAGTTAACTGATATGTCCATAGTCATTTAGCTAACAAATATCAGAGCTAGGATTTTAACTACAGACTAGTCTCTGAGTCCAACACTTTTTGCCCTATATGACCACTATGTGGTTAGCTGGGAAAGAGTGGGTTTTAAGGCGAAGGATCTCAGTTCAATCTTGCCTCTGATGCTTACTACCTGCATGACCTTGGATAGACCATTTCTATATCTTCATCTATATGATTAGGTGATTAGACTAGTGGCCTCTGATTCCTTTTAGATTATGAGATATTGTGAAAGTTAATTATACTTTAGCAAAAGAAGATATGAGTAATAAGAATTAATACATTAAACCAACCATATTTTGTCCTGGGAAGTGTTGAAATCACATAACTACTTTTTCCATAATGTTCCCATCTGTATCTGAAGAATTACTTTGAATTAAGTGACTGACTTGCATAGGGAAGAGGTAATAAATAATATGAGTGTTTCATTGAAGATTCTTTGATGTAGCATCAGTTGATTTCATATTAACTTAACGTAATTCCTTGTACATAGTAGCTATTTGATAAGTGCTTGTTAAATTGAATTGAATACAGAAAGGTGATGGTACAACGAAGTGCCAATTAAAGATTTAAATGAGTTAAAGAGTTCCTGAAGCAAAAAATCCATAAAGTGATAGTTAATCACTAACATTAAACAACAATTCACAGCATAGACTTTAAATTATACAAAGCCCTTCCTTAAAAGAATTTCATGAGGTAAGCAGTACAAATGTTATGCCTATTTTGCAAATGGGAAAAGCAGCTCAGGAAGTGAAATAACTTTCCCAATGATCCATGCTTAAAGAGCATCAGAGTCAGTGTCAATCAGGTGATACGCCCATCCATGCCTTTTGGAATCAAAGATAACATTATTTCGGGGCAGCTAGGTGGCTCAGTGGATAGAGCACTGGCCCTGAAGTCAGGAGGACCTGAGTTCAAATCCGGCTTCAGACCAAACACTTAACACGTACTAGCTGTGTGACCTTGGGCAAGTCACTTAATCCCAATTGCTTCACCAAAAAAAAAAAAAAGATAACATTATTTCCACTGGTCAGTTAGATAGCACAGCAGATAAAGGGCCAGGCCTGAAGTCAGGAAAACTCATCTTCTTGAGTTCAATCTGGCCTAAGACACTAGCTGTGTGAACCTGGGCAAATCACTTCACCATGTTTGCCTTAGTTTTCTCATCTGTAAAATCAGCTGCAGAAGAAAGTGCCCAACCGCTCTAGTATCTTTGCCAAGAAAACTCCAAATGGGGTCACGAAGAGTCAGATATGACTGAACAACAAAAATAATTTCCACTACCTCATGTAGCAAAACACTTTTCTGAAACCAAAAGATACCTTAAAATTAGTTGTTGTTTCAAAAATAATTTGTTACATGTTTTCTCCAAGGTTCTACTTGGTTAAACTTTTAATAAAAATCAAATATTTTACCTTGTAATGTAAATAGCTACCTGTCTATATCTTGTGGAAGATCATTTAGCTGATTGTTGCTGATGTCCAACCACTGTAAATTTGACATCCGGAGAACACATATGGGAATACTGGACAACTTATTTGCTGACACATCTACAAATGTAACTTGTTTCAAATTACTTAGCTAGAAAGAAAAAATAACACATTTTAATTACATTTTATGGAAGACAAAATAATGTCTACAAATATGTTTCTGTTTGAAGGTTTCGGTTTTTTTGTTTGTTTTTAGTCTTGTTCTGCTGTTTTGCATTTTTTTTTTTTTGCCTCCTTGGGAATATGAAAAACAAAACTGGCATGGAGAGAGGGGAAATGTTGTGTGTGACAAACAACTACAGTGGTCTTCCTACTATTTGTCACACACAGCACTCCTCACCCCACACCCCACCTTCTCCCAGGTCTTTGCACTAGCTATTCCCTATGCCTGAAATACTCTGTCTCCTCACCTCTGCCCCTTCATTTCCATGGCTGCCTTCATGACTCAATTGAAATCCCACCTCCTGAAGTATGAGTGCCTTCCCTACTCAAAAGGCCTTCCATCTAGTCTGTCTTATATGCACCTAGTTATTAACATGTTGTCTCCCCAATTAAACTATGTGTTCCTTAAGTATAAGAACTGTTTTTGTTTTTGTTTTGTTGCCTTCTTTATATCTCTAGAACTTAGCACAATGCTTATCACTTAGTAAGCACTTAATAAATGCTTGTTGATTGTTGATTGAATAAATGGTCCTTACCTTCAAAGAGCTTATAATTTTGTGAAGATCCTACACCAAAAAAAATTGTAACACAAAAGAACATGAAAAATTCATGAGAGGCATAAAGAATGAGAGTTACAGGTAGAGATAGCACATTTTCTTGGTGGGGCTGTGAATAAAGAAAAACTATATGGAGAGCTCACTTTAGAGCCTGGATCTGAAGAATGGAAAAAAAATTTCAACAAGCATAGACTGTGGGAGAGGGCATGCTAAAAAAAAGAATTGGCACAGAGTTCAATTTGTTCAGGGAATGGTTAGTGGCCCTACCTGACTGGAGCATGGAATATACGAAGGGGAGTAATATCAACCAATCAATAGGTGGTATGCCTTTGAAACCTGGATAGTACACTAGTGCCATGCCAGGAAACTGAATTGCTTCCTTTGAATTATCTTAGGAAGATTCTGAAGGTCACCTGGAAAAATAAGGTACCTGCTTTCTCGAGTTCAACTGCCAAGCATTCAAACTCTACTGCAGAGAGTGCAATTCAGAAGGGCTGGCCATGTTGTTTGAGTGTCAAACTATTTTATGGAGAACTCACACAAGGCAGGCTCTCACATGGTGGTCATATAGAGTGATACAAGGACACTCTCAAAGTCTCTCTGAAGAACTTTGGAATGGATTGTGTGACATGGGAGATTCTGGCAAAGGACCACATGGCATGACATGTCCACATCAAAGTAGGTAGTATGCTCTGTAAGCAAAGCAGAATTGCAGTAGCTCAAAAGAAACATGAGATGTACAAATTTAGAGACATCTCCACTCCAAATGTTCACATGGACTATTTGTGCCCAACCTGTGGTAGAGCTTTGCAAGCTTGTATTGGTCTGAACAGCCACAGTTAGACACGGTGTACCTTGACTCCAACATAGTAATGTCATTTTGGTCCTATTCAAGAAGGAAGGAAAACAACCAACCAACCAAGCATTTATTGAATGCCTACTGTATTCCAGACACTTAGCAATGGGTATACAAAGAAAAGCAAAAGACAATCCTTGTTCTCAAGGAGCTCACAGTCCAATGGAGAAAAAATGCAAACTATGCACAAACTACATATACGTACATACATGTATACATACATAGATGTATGCATAGTTTGTAATGTATAGATTTATAGTTAAAATTGTAGTTATATAGAGATTAAAGTATATATGTGTAGTTTGTACATATATAGTTATAGCTAAAATTATAATTATATAGAGATAAAATATATTCAGTATGTTAATTTATTTGCATATATTGCATACACATATATTGTGTATATATGCATGTGTATGTGTATATGTATGTATAGTTGTTTAGTTTCAGTTGTGTCTAACACTTTGTGACCTTATTTGGGGTTTTCTTGGCAAAGATACTGAAATTTGTCATTTCCTTCTCCAGCTCATTTTACAGATGAGGAAAATGAGGCAGACAGTGTTAAGTGACTTGTCCAGGGTCACATAGCTAGTGTCTGAGGCCAGATTTGAACCCAAATTTTTCTGACTCCAGGCCCAGAGCTCTATCCACTGTGCCATTTAGCTGCCCATATATTTGATAAAATAAAGATAATCCAAAAAAGGGGAGATACTAGGGTTAAGAGAAATCAGAAAAGCCTTCTTGTAGAAGGTAATAATTTAACTGGGACTTGAAGGACATCCGAGAAACTGGGAGGTGGAGATGAGGAGGAAGAATATTCTAGACAGGCGACAACCAATGAAGATGTCTGGGAGTCAGAAAACAGAGCAGCAATGAAACCACTGTCACTGGAGGAAAGAATTAGTGCTAGAGAAGTAGAAAGAATCTGGGTTGTAAAGGGCTTTGAATGCCAAACAGAGGATTTTATATTTGATCCTGGAGGTGGTAGAGAGCCCCTGGAGTTTATTGAATGGGGAAGGGAGGGGTGATATAGTTAGATCTGTGCTTTTGGAAAATTAATTTGATAACCGAATAGAGAATGGACTAGAGTGGGGACAGATTAGACAGGGAGACCAACCTAAAGGCTTTTCCAATAGTCTAGGTGGGAGGAGATGTGGGCCTACACTAGGATGGTGGCACTGTCTGAAGAGAGAAGGGGGCATATAAGGGATGTGATGAAGATAAAAATCAGTAAGATTTGGCAACATATTGGTTATGGTAGGTGGGGCAAAGGTGAGGAATCAAGGCGTAAAAAGATTATCTATTTTGGGCCAGGGGAATTGTATGAGGATTGAATTTTAAAGTGACTGCTCAGAGGTCCCTAAACTTAATAGTAATAACTGACATTGTATAGGATTTTTACAGCTTAAAAAGCCCTTTACATGTACCATCTCATTTTAATCTGTGCAGAAACTCTGCTAGGTAAGTGCTATAGGTATTTATGATAGACATTATTTTATGGTTTCTGTTCCTGGTTTCTGAGTGCAGAAACATTGAAATGTTAGTGAAGGAAAACACCTTTTGACCTCACATACAGCTTTGTTTGTGAAAGACAAAGTAACACAGTATCATGAAACAATGGCTCCACATTTTGATGGTGTGTACAAATTTGATAGTTATTTTTGAACTTAAGATTTTAATGGCTAACTGTTATTGACTTGGATGGGAAATTTATGAATAAAATCTGTGCTGTTCCTGAGGATAAATCTTTACGAAATCTCTTTAAAGAGCCATTTAAACCTTCAAGCCTTCACCATTTTTTATAAATGCCTATGGCAATAGGCATTACATGAATAACTAATAGAATGGTTTGACCCAAACACATAAGTATAATATTAACGTAAAGTAATATCTTTCATCTGAATACATTTTAAATGCATTCGATATATTTTGAAGCTATCCATTTTATGGAAAGCCACGATACTAAGTCAAAAAAGATATTAAACAATAGCATCTCAGAGTAAACACTAGATACTAAATGCATTGTTCATAAAATAAAAACAGAGTAAGTGTTGATAGGGCTTTTTCATTGAGTAGCAAAAACTCTATCAGTCAGTAATTACTTTTCAAAGGGGAAATTGAATTCCCTAGAATGAAGGGTATGATTATTATAAACTCTTCTGTCTCACTAGCACTTACTACAGCTATCAATCATTTGGAAAGAAACTGTGTTTGAATTCAGAGCAAAAAAAAATCCCTATTAAAAAACAGTTCTTATTAACTGATTCTGTTAGTTTTTTTCTAAATTGTTTTCAAAATAACTGATGCTTTGATTATATTTCTTTATTTCTCTTTTGAGTGCAATGTTGCTTAAGACAGGCAGCCATCCATTTCTAGCACCAAGATCTCCTTGACAACTCTACAACGACAAGAAAGTGTGAGCATACATTTGAATGCTATACCTAGCCTTAGTAGGAGACATAAAACATTCCTAAAAAATAAAGACACTAAAGACACTCTACAATATTGTTTAATTTTAATTTTTTGTTGTTTGTTTGTTTTTTGGTGAGGCAATCAGGGTTAAGTGACTTGCCCAGGGTCACACAGTTAGTATGTGTCAAGTGTCTGAGGCCAGATTTGAACTCAGGAACTCCTGACTCCAAAACTGGAGCACTATCTACTGCACCACCTAGCTGCCCTCCCCCATATTTTTTATTTTTAAAACTAGATTTTGGTCAATATTTACTATGAGAGAAAATAATTGCATGTATAATAGTTAATCAATAGACATTTATTAAGCACTTAACTATGCTAAGTACTGTGGATACAAAGGTAGTACCTGCCATCAGGGTACATACATTCTTATAGTAGAAATGTTAATTCCACACAGCATTCCTATATTATAATGGCTTCCTGATTTCATCAATATGAGTATTGTCTCAATTAGTGAAGATCACAACACAACTAGACTCTGTCCTAGGTCCTCTCATCCCGTTTCCTCTTCTCTCCTCTCCTCTCCTTTCCTCTTCTCTCTTCTCCTCTCCTCTTCTTTGCTCTTTTGTCCTTTTATACTATTTCCACGGGGGTTCCCATCAGCTACCATAGTTTCAATCCTTATTTCTATGTAGATGACACTCAGATACAGTTGTCTAGCCCTAACCTCTCTTCCAACCTTTAGTTCTACATTTTCAATTGACTTTTTTCCATTTCAAACCAGATGGCTTATAGACACCTTAAACTTAACATGTCCCAAACTGAACTCATTTTCTCTCCCCAAAACTGTTACCATTTCCAAACTTCCCTATTACTGTCAAGGGCCCCATCATCTTCCCAGTTCCTCTGAATCATAAACTAGGTGTCATTCTCATCCCCTTGATCTCTCAACACCACACCCATATTCCATGAATGATCAAGTTCAGTTGTTTCAACACTCTTAACATCTCTTGTATATTCTCCCTTTCCTTTGCAATCACTGTGATGCAGGGCCCTTATCACCTCATGCCTGGACTTTTGCAATACCCTGCTGGTTGGTCTCTCTACCTCAAATCTTTCCTGTCTATAATTCGTCCTCCATTCAGCTGTCAAAGTTGTCTTCCTGATGTGTCAGGCCCAAAAATGTTACACACACACACACACACACACACACACACACACACACTCTCTCTCTCAATAAACCCCAATGGCTTCCTAGATGAAATATAAAATCCTCTGTTTGGCTTTTAAAATCCTTCATAACCTGGGCCCTTCCTTTCTAAACTTCTTGTACCTTACTTTCTCCCAAGTGCACTGTAATCCAGTGATGCTGGCCTCCTTGCTTTTCCTTTGCACATGAGATTCCATGTCCTGACTCAGAGTTTTTTTGCTACGTATTCCTCGTGCCTGGAATTCTCTGCCTCTTTGTCTCTATCTTCTGGCTTCCCTTACTTCCTTGATGTCTCAGAAGTTTAGGATTATCAAAATCACTACATTATTAACCAAAAACAATCAAGTCCAACTTCTGCCCCCAATTTTGGGAGGAGATACATATGTCTATGGATGAGTTCTATAGGCTATCCATCCAGCTGTATTTCATAGCCTGACAATAGGCATTCTTCATCCACTTGTTTTTTGTTTTTTTTCCTGTGTAGGTAGCTCAGACTCTTTCAAGTGATTATAGATTTTACCTAGAAGGCTTTTGCAGTTTTATGAGATTTGCTTGATACAATGAGCACAACACCATCAATAAACAAGCCACTTAGTGTAGTGTCTACATATAGCAAGTATTTAATAAATGTTTGTTTTCATCCTTCTTTCCTTCCCTCCTAACTTCTTATCTTTCTTGTTTCTTTCTATCCCTCTCTCTTTCTTCCCTTCCTTCCTCTCTCCATTCTTCCTTGCTTCCTTCCTTCCTTCCCTCCTTCCTTTCTTCCTTCTTTCTATAATATCTTAAGGTTTACAAAGTGCTTTCCATGATATCTCATTTTATTTTCACAACAACCCTGGGAAGTAGGTGCTATTATTATCTACAATTTACAGAGGAGGAATGAAGGCTAGAAAAGGTTAAGTTATTTGCCTGGTATGATCCCAGCTACTTACTAAGGACTAACCTACCTAAATGTGGAGAATTTCCTCATCAATAAGTTGTCCTCTCTGAATGATTGATTCTTTGATCATAGCAACCCATGAAATGACAACAACAATAGCAACAACAACAAAAGAACCTCATAGGAAATGATTCTACGTCACTCCTCCCCTCCATTTCTGCAATTATGACAGAAGAATATGGGAGGAGATAAAGGATACTCAGAATCTTACAGGTTTTTTTTAATGTTTATAAACATTAATTTAATATTGGTATTCTAAATGTGAGATCCTTGTCCAATGACCAATGAATAGGCTTAATGGAGAATGAATTGAAGCATAAAGATCTTGCTATCCTTGCTACAGGTGAAATCAATAGACAAAAGGAAATTGCAGATAAATGCAAGGGTGGCTCACAAGTTCCCCCTTAGAAATGAAAACAATGAAATTGGTGAAGTTTATTAAATCACATATCTGAAGGCAACAAGAAGCATCATTTCATGGAGTATCTTATCACCTCATATTCCAATGGTCATAATAAGCATTTTTTAAAAAGAATACCATAAAGACAATTAAAGCTTATGTAATGACATATGTTATAGTACAGGGGTGTCAAACTCAAAGCCCATCTGCCACAAGTAGCCACAAAATTTCAGTGTGGCCCCAATTATATAATATGTAATTGGAAAGTATTTAACAAGGTAAATAAAAATACAATATAACATAAATAAAATTAATGCGTGGTTTTCTAAGTCAGTATGCAGCCCACAGGGATTTGTTTCTATTTGAGTTTATTGTAATGAATGAAGTAGAGAAAATCTATAAATGCCTTGGAAAGACCTTTAAAATTAAATTGACATATAATTTAGTACTGGGCAATTTCAAAGCAAAATCAAGCATAAAGGAAGATGGAATAAAATATGTTGGAAAACAAGGCTCAGAAATGATATGAGAGAGGTTAAAAGTTTGTAGTCTATAGAAAAGATTCCTGTGAGATATGAGAAAGTCAAAGGTTTATGGGCTATAGAGAAGATTGCTGCCTACATAGCATGAATACTTTATTTGAGAAGAAGGTAGGATGCATTGGACATGACAAGTTCCAAATATCACCAAAAAAAAAAAGGAAATTGATCATACTTTTTACAAATAGAAAATAATTGGCTATCAATGTAGAGTCATTTCTGAATCACCTGTGTTCAGATGATTAACTTCTTAAGACAAGGATCAAATAAATAATAAATCAGAAGAAAAATAAAAGAATGAGAAGTGTTGCACAATCAAGACAATTCCAACTTGACCCACATAAAGAAGCTCTGGATAGTTTTGAAAAATGGAATATTTCAAAAGAACAGACCTTGACACAGAACTATCACTGTCTTTCTATTTTCTTGCCAGATGAAGAAAAATCACAGCCAAGAACAGTATGAGATGATAATGTAAAACTGTTTGTAGAATCTAGTGAATGAAGATGGTAGGAGGTTAGGAACAGTAACAACTCCTGAAAGAACTAAAGCAATGGAGCCAAAGAAAAGCTTTAAAGAAAGCTTGGCAAGACGCCTAAGTCTGTTCTTTTTGAGAACGTTTAAGAATGAAACCAGATTGAGAACAACAGCAGTGGTGGGGAGGAGGTGGGGGATAGGATCTCGTTTCTCTAACCCAGCATCAGAATTTGAGTCTGTATTGGAAAAACCATGAAAATGGAAACGTTCCCAGGATTCCATTGGTCACTGAGGCCAAGAACATGGGAGTGAGGAATAAAATACATAGAATAGTTAACAAAAAATTCTGGAGATAAGAAACAAGTTGTGACTGAGGGACAGAAACTCCGTCTGGCTCTGTTTTTTTAAGATTTTGCAGAGTAAAACATTTAACACCTCTCTCTGAAAGATTTGGAAGATGTAGCTATCACTAGCACAACCGTGGCTGCCTCCAGTTAACAACATAAAGACTGAATCTAGGGGACCAGATTGGGTGAGATGACCCCTGATGCCCTTAAAAACAAATTCTTCCTCTCATGGCTCTGAGCCAGAGAGAAAATAGCTAAAACTATCCCCCATTGCTCTGTAGTTTTTGTTTCACTTCTCTGTAAGCAGAAATTAACAGAAAAGCTCCTGTCTCTAAGGCAGCTGGCTGAGCCCAGTCAGCATACACTCACAGCAGTTATCCTTCCGCACTGTGATATCTATGCATATCTTTGCTACTGTTTATCCTGGTGTTCTATACAACTTATTAGTGGTCAATAACTTTAATGTGTTGTTATTTGGGAGATAGAAAACGAGTGGCAATGCTCTCTGGAATAATGTGGTAAATTCATCCAGCATCAAATATAAAATCTGTCTGGTTTTTAAAAGTCTGGCCTTTTCTAATCTTCTTAGACCTTAGACTCCTTCACACAGATTTAGCAGCCCTACTGTTCACATAAGACACTCCATCTCTCAACTCTGGCCATTTCACTGGCTGTTCCCCAAGCCAAGAATTCTGTTCTTCCTCATCTCTTCTTCTTGCTTCCTCCAAGTCTGAACTAAAATACCACCTTCTGCAAGAGGCCTTTCCTCATCCCTTTAATGCCTTCTTTCTGAGATTATCTCCAAATTATCCTGTATCTATCTTCATTGTTAGGTCTGTGAAGGTGGGAACTGTTTTTTGGTTTTGTTTTTAGTTTTTTCACCTTCTTTGTATCCTGATGCTTAGCACAGCGTCTGGTACATAGTAGGAACTGAATAAATAATTGTTTATTTGACTTGACTGTGAAGGCAGTCACCCTAGTAGGGAAGCTGCTGACTAATGGACTTTTCTTCCAAAATCCCAGACCTGAAGGTATTACCTGCAAAAGCCTTATAAGCTAGCCTAAGATTGTAAGTAAGAGAAATAAAAAGCCAAGAGACAGATATATAATCTGAAGACATAAATTGCCCCTACACTTTTATTATTTTGAGCCAAAACCCCTTGTTAAGGAGGAGAAAAGAAGAGTTCAACTCATGGGGTCTCTTGGGTTCCTCTATTTCCTTACTTTATTCACTATAGACATAGGCTTGCCACAGAAATCCTGTTACCTTTATGCCATATGTGGCTACAAACTTTACACTTCAATGACAAGCTCTATTCTTCAACTTTGTGAGTGAATCTACTACATTTGGTCTCCTAACCTTGCAATACCTGATACACTGCTTGAGAAAGTAGAAATGGTAATAAGGAAAGTAAGTGTGTGTGTGGGCACATACACATTTGTATCTATGTGTGTGCGTGTGTATATATGTGTGTGTGTGTGTGTGTGTGTGTGCATACATACACATATATACATACACACATAGAAATGTATATATGGGAAAAAACAATCATTATCTCTATTTCAAGTTTGACTCTTTTGGACATGTTTTGTTGAGAGACAGATGGATAGATAGATAACATTCTAAAAATTGAGACCTATAAAAATAAAATATTGCCTTGTCTCTGGCTTAGCTGATAGGAATAAGAGTTTGTTTTCAGGGCATACAGAGGCACCCCAAAATTTTAAAATAGGATCATTTGTGAACATCAATCTAATTGGCTAATTTTAAAAGTACCTAGCACAGAGCTTGGAGCACAGTAAAGTACTCAATGAATTTAATGAATTGATTGGAATTGAAACTTGAGTAACTTTGAGCACCCAAGTGATTCTTAAGAATACTGATTACTTGACTGTTCCCCATGTTTTACACCCTTTACTATCAAAGTTTTTCTTGAAAGATCTTCAAAGACCTTAACATGCAATCTCAAACAGCTGGCAGTTTTTTTTTGAGATCATATTAGTTTTCAGAGTTGGTGTACTCTGTTTAGAGATATTTAGTGAAAGAAAAACTATTACAGACTACAACACTATTAAATGCAGCTTCCAAGATGATGATTCCCTTTAAAATACAGAAGTCATTTCCAACATGTCACTTTAAAATCAGCCATCTCCATCTTGGGTGCCACTTCAATGCAACATCAAAGCAGAGAAAATTTCTGAAGGGGAATCAAAATGCTTTTAAAGTTAAGAGATGTCTTTAGAACTTATTCATTACCCGAAATAGTGTAATAGCTTTGCAGTAGCTCTTTCTGGCACCATTTTACTTCTCTCTAATCCACCTAAGGTGATACTTGGTTTGTACCACCTAGATAACTTCTTCAATTCTTTACTCTACTTTGGATATAAAACACAACCTAGATATTGTATCCTTCAGAATTAGAATGATAGACTTCCAGAGCAGAAAAGAAATTCAGAGATAATCTAGTTTTACCCCTAGTTAAAGGAAGAGTCAGAACTAGAATCTAAATTTCTGAATACTAGCCCAAAATTCTTTCCACTACACATTGATACTATAAGAACTATTTTCTGTGATTGGGAAACAAATAAATAAAATGGTTGGGAAAACATGAGGTTTTTGTTTTGTTTTGTTTTGCTTTTTGCATAAAGTAATAACAATGCCTAACACTTAAATAACACTTTATTGAAGTTTGCAGTGCACTTTTATGATCCCCACAACCCAGTAAGATAGATAACCTCATTTTACAGATGAGGAAATTTAGACAGAGGGAGGTTAAGTGATTTGCCCTGAGTTACACAGCTAGTTAATGTCTAAGGTAGGATTAGAACTCAGACCTTCCAGACTATATGTCTGACACTCAAGCTAGAAGGCTGCCTTCCTTCTTCCTAAATAATAATAGCAAATAATCACTAATATCTGCATAACACTTACTATGTACCAGGCACTGAGCTAAGTGCTTTACAATATTATCTCATTTTATCTTCACAACAACTTCGGGAGGTAGGTGCTATTATTATACCTAGACAGACGAGTCCAACATCAGTGTAGGCACAAGGAGTTATCTATGGTATGTGGCTCAGAACTGAATGGACAGAGCAGCAAAAAACACCTTTTAAGCAGGAGGGTAACTTGTTCATTGGCTATAAACAAGAGAGTAACTCATACATTGGATGTACCACATTTAGAAGTCAACTTAGTGGAGTAAATTGTTTGTAATGACTACTTTAAATCTTAGCCAAATCTCTCCAGCAACTAAGGTTGTGCAGGAGGGAATGTGCCCCTGCTTTAGGGAGAATATGTTTGTCTTCTCTTCTTGCTATATCTTCTTAATAAATATCCCTTTGTAAAAAAAAAAATAATTGATATTAGCTGGTTAAATGATATTGACGTGCTCATTACTGGATCAATCAGTTATGTAAGGGAGATGTTAAAGGGGCTCAAATAAGTAGAATTAGAGAAAATCCCAAAAGCCCTTAGGGCTACCCGAGAACCCTAATGGAGAAATGTAGCCATCCTCTGATAACCTGACTCCAGCACAAGTGGGAGTTGAGATAAGCACTTTCAGAATTTATAATGAGCTACATATTCCTCTTCACCACACAGTAAGTGAACAGGAAACAATTATAGATGATCTGCACATCATCTCAATTACATATGGGGAATTGCATCAGGCAGCATGCTGTACGTGTTCATTAAGAACTGGGCTTTCATCGGCCAGTCCTCTGATATAGCAACATAAACTCTAAACTTTAACACCCTAAACAATAAAATCCCTTAGATTAGCTACGGAAAAAAGGATAAGTACTAGAGAAGGAGAGAAAAAAACAATGGCTGAAAGAGGCCACTGCTGTAAACTGAAAAGATGGCTAGCACAACACTTAGTTCCTCAACATCCCTCTCCAGTGATTATCCTAAATTATTATTGTTGTTGTTATTATTATTATTGATCTCTTATTCATACTGCTTGCAGAATCCTTATCTACCCCCAAGTTATATATGGAAAGTCCCTCTGCCTTTGCTATCTTTGCTATTATTCACATGCTCTAAGGGATTCCCCTTATTAATCTGAATAAAGCTGGGAATGGGATTTTAACATTACTTTAAGGGCCATTTTAAACTAAATTGAGAGGGTTGGACTGGATGACCTCCAAAGTCCCTAACCACTCTGAATCTATAATTCTTTGAAATATCTATTCTATCCATAGAGTTTTCTTTTCTCTTATTCCAGTTATTATCAATAAAAACTAGTCAGAGGAGTAACTTTATTTCATCTTCATTTTAACAATATTTGATAGCTCAAACATCTGGTCACAGTAAGGGCTATGTTTATATTTAATTATGATAGTTATCATTAGCTAAAACACTATCCATACTGCTCCTTATCGTGATGATTAAAGTTGATCCCTGGTTTGGAAAAGTCTTACGGATGTGTTTTTATTGCAGTTTCACTACCGTCATTGAAAATAACTGATAAAGTCTATTGCTTTTGGTTTTATAATCTAATTGTGCCCAGAAAAGTCTTCATAGGTCCTGAGAATAACAGAATTTTAAAGCTAGGATACCTCAGAGATCACCTAATCTGTAATCTAATACAAATCTAATCTAATACAAATTCCTCTCTTTATAGATATAAAACCTGAAATTTAGAGAATATGTAAGGCCAAAATAAAGCTAGCAGTAACAGATTTGGGAGTCAGACCAAGGTCTCCTAACTCTCAAGCTACTGTTCTTTACCTTAGGTCACTTCTCTAGGTTTGGAATTTTGTTATCACCTAATACAAAAATGAGTTTAGCTCCCATTTACCTCCCATTTAATTAATCTAAAATCAAAGGGCCACAGATGTAAACTGGAAAGGACTTTCAAAGTTATCTATTCCCTCATTTTACAGAAGAGGAAAGTGGGTCCTAGAGAAATTAAGTGACATATCACTTATCTAGTTAATCACATATCTAGTTAATAGAAAAACCAACCAACTAACCAATCAATCATTAATCATTTGTTAAGCACCAACTATGTGCCAAACACTGTGCTAAGTGCTAGCGACACAAAAAGAGGCAAAAGACAGTCTCTGGATTTGACCCCACATCCTCTGAGGGATGAAGGAAATAGAGTTTATGATGAAGTTGAAAAATAGCTTTAGGAGAAATGGTGAAAGGAAGACTTGAACAGATAGATTATTGTCCAAGAAGATCTAGAGATTTCCTGATTTTTAATGACCCCTTGGGTCCTGCAGAAACAAACTCAAAACCCAATTCAGAATATTTCCGTTTCATGAGATACCACCCTGTTCAACAGATTAGGCATCTGCCACTTAAGTCCATTCAAACACAAATGTATCTCCAGGTACTGAGAGGATAAATGATCCCTAAAATTGTCCAGGAATATGCAGCTAACTGCTTACATTCACACAGGCACAAGCACTAACTCATCATACCTTCAACATGAAATAGCTTATACTCAATATATCCATTTGGAGATCATACCAAAGACATAACTACAACCTACAATCATTGTGACTACAAACCTGCATACCTTCACATACCCTATATTTTAACATTCTTTTAAAAATATTTTTCCAAATACATGTAAAAACAACTTTTAACATTCATTTTTTATTTTGATTTCCAAATTCTCTCTCTTCTCCTCCCTTCTCATTGAGAAGGCCAGCAATTTGGTATAGGTAATAGATGTGCAGTCATGTGAAACATAGTTCCATATTAATCATGTTGTGAAAGAAAACAGACAAAAAAACAAGAAAATAAAGAAAGTTTAAATAATTATATTTCAATTTGTATTCAGATTCCATAAGTTCTTTCTCTGGAGATGAAAGCATTTTTTATCATAAGTCCTTTGGAACCCTCTTAAATCATTTTATTGCTGAGAATAGCTGTCATTCACAGTTGATCATCATATAATATTGCTACTGCTGTGTACAATGTTCTCCTGGTTCTTCTCACCTCACTTTGCATCAGCTCATGTAAGTCTTCCCAGGTTTTTTTTTTTCCTGACAGCATGCTGCTTATCATTTCTTATAGCACAATAATATTCCATCACATCTTGTTCAGTCATTCCCCAATTGATGGACATCCTCTCTCTCTCTCTCTCTCTCTCTCTCTCTCTCTCTGTGTATATATATATACATGTTTCTGTACTTGTGGGGTCATTTCCCTTTTGTTTTTTATTTCTTTCTGGATACAGACATAGTAGTGGTATTGCTAGGTCAAATGGTATGCACGGTTTTCTAGCCCTTTGGACATAGTTCCAAATTACTCTCCGTGATGGCTGATCAGTTAATAACTCCACCAAAAGTGCATTAATGTCTCTCCACATCCCCTCTAACATTTATCATCTTCCTTTTCTGTAACATTAGCCAATATGATGAACATAAGATGGTACCTCAGAATTGTTTTAATTTGCATTCCTCTAATCAATAATGATTTAGAGCTTTTTTTCATATGACGATAGATAGCTCTGATTTCTTCATCTGAAAACTAACTCTTCACATTCTTTGATCATTTATCAATTGGAGAATGATTTGGATTCTTATAAATTTGATTAAATAATCTATATATTTGAGAAACAAGGTCTTTATCAGAGAAACTTACTGTAATCCCCCCTCCTCCAGTTTTCTGCTTTTCTTCTAATCTTGGTGGCATTGGTTTTGTTTGGTCAAAACCTTTTAAATTTAATGTAATCAAAATTATCCATTTTACATCCTATAATGCTCTCTATCTCTTGTTTGGTCATAAATTCTTACCTTATCCATAGATCTGATAGGTAAACTATTCCATGCTCCCCTAATTTGTGTTCTAACATTCTTAAATCCATTTAGCTTCAACTCTTTTATGCTATCTGTGAGCTAGCCCAACTACCATTACTTCTATCACAAAAGCCAGTGTCAGGAACAAATAAAACACTTCTTAGCACTTGCAGCTCAGTTGACATCCCCTACTATGAGGAACTACTTTATGGATTTATACAGATCAGTTTCCGTCATGGCAGAGTCTGATGCCAAAGAGAGATTAGACTTTATTGATACACTTGTCTTGCCCCAGTCCAAGAGTTGGGGATGAGAGGGTGGGGAATCACTTATACAAAGTTTAGATGTGGATTATGTCTAGGCTCTCTCCCAAAAAGATTAATGGGCTCCCTACTAGAAAAGTATTCACTGTGCAAAGCTAGTTATAGAACTATGTAAGTAGAAGGCATGACACTGTCATTTGATTCTTCCACAATAAAAGAAATAATTGACACACACATATACACACACACAACCCTCATAAATATAAATTAACATTATTAGTACCTTCTCTGGGATCACTCTTCTAACTCTCCCACACACTAATAGGTTGGATCACCAGATGAAAACAGCCAACTACTACTGTCTCTCAGAGTTCTTAGGGTAACCCTGAAGGTCATTAAGGTTTTTAACACTTTAGCTTCTGAGCCCCCATTAGTTGTGTACTCTCCATTTATCAATCAACCAATAGAACTCTATTAGGTTTTTTGGGGGTTTTTTGTGTTTTTTTTTTTCAAAAAGGGATTTACCAAAATAACACAGTAAGAATGATAATTATATAACTACTCCCCTCCCTTGTATAACAGAGTGTACTCTTCCCATGCATACACAAAATATTCACGAAGAACCGGCTCAAACATAAAGTATAAAGGCAATGAGACACATGGAGAGAACATGTGACAAAGGAGTGCCTCCCAAATCATAGTTACTGAAGTTCTTTACTGCCTTGATGGGGTCTTTCTGAGTTTTCTCTTAGGTGGAGCTCTCTACTGAGCAGCAGGCCACAGTGTAAAGTCTTACAGGGGTAAAAGAGAGTAGCCTATTGTTGGTAGTTAATAGATTGGTTGCCTTTAGAGAATCTTAAGGCTAATTCAACTGTTTACAAAGTGACTCAGATTTATATAAGCCTCTAAAGCTCAGGACGGGTATAATTCTATGGGAGGTTGGGGTCGATGGAGGGGGTTGTGAAGTCACTGAGAGCCTTCCACAACATTTCTCTTGGTATGCTATACTTGTCAAGGTATTAATAACTAATATGCATATGAAACACTTTAAATGTGTAGAGTACCTTACATATATTACTTTATTTGAACTGTACAACAGCTCTGTGCTATAATCCCTGTATTATTATCCCCCTTTTACAAATAAAGAAACTGAGACTCAGAGAGATTAAATGACTCATATAACCAATAAATGTCAGAATCAGTTTAGGCAGACTAAAACTTGAAAAATGTTGCCACATTTGTTGGGAAGTATAATTTTCTGGATTTTTTTTTCCTCAACTTATCTCACATTTCTATTTCAATGTATTTTCTCCCAGCCTTCACAAGGTGGTTGGTCCAATGATTGCTAAGCCTCTAAGGACCCTTGGGCCTTGTCATCTGAACAGCCACTGAACTATCCTGTATCTGGTCCATCTCAATTAGAATGTGAGTTCCTTGAGAACAGAAATTTTCTTGATTTCCTATCTCTATCCATAGCACTTAGCATCATGCTTGGCATATTATAATTAAATGCTTTTTCATTCCTTCATTCATTTATTCATACTTTTTAAAAAACAATTTGCAGAAATTAGAATATGTTCCAGAAGAATGTTACTGATACTAGATACCAATGATACAGGTATTATCTTAAGATGTCCTATTTTTTTATTAAACCATTAACCATATTAAAATATTAATAAATGAGGTAAGGTTAGGATCTTTGTGCATAAGAAGTTTATTCCAACTTCCTTTCTGGAATATGATTTAGCATTTCATATGTGGAATCCTGGGGGAAGAAGGGGAGTTCTATAAGAACTTTGATTTTCACTTGAAGGAATAACTCAAGGCCAGTCTCTGGATGCTCCACCTGAACTCACTGGGAAGATTCATGTCTATGTGATTTTGCATGTGTTTTAGAAATGGTAATTATACCTTGCTTTTTTTTTTATCCCTAAAACCAACTCAGAAGCACAGAATATGAAATTTGGAAGGAACTGTAGTGGTCTTATATTCCAACTCATAAACAAAATTAATCCCTCCCTTCCACTGCCATAACACTGCTTTCAAATGTTTGTCCAGACCTTCAAGAAAGTCTGTTCCTCTTTATCTAATAATGAAATTATAAGTAAAGAGTCTATATAGATTCAAATAGCCCTCATATAACCTAGCATCATCTCACTCTCCATCTCCCTCTTATAAGCTACTCTAAGTAAATCAAGGAAAAGTTCACTTTTATGTTTTCATCCACCCACCCCCAAACAATTACTCCATTCAAAGATGTGTGACCATAGGCTAGTCACTCTTAACCTTTCTTGGACTCAGTTTCCTTATCTGTAACATCAGAGGCCTGGCAGTCAGAAAACAAGCACTCATTAATGCTTACACCACTTTTCATCTGTTTCCAAGCATTAACAGAAAACAGTTCTGTATCTTACCCTTGGTGTTGTGATCATCCCTAAAAGGAACCCAGAAAAAAAAGTGTTTAATGCACAAATCTTTTCATTGCTGTTAAATGAACTGTACTACAAGCTCTATTTTCAAAAGACTTTAAATTTAGCTGTCAGGGAAATGAATAATTGGGGAAAAGTCATCAATAAGGTCCTCACACAATGATGTAATCACAGCACTTATATAATTGGGGCTTTTTTCCTTACTTTCTTTTTGACCAAAAGTGAAGGAAGATGCAAGATAATGTCAGGGTATTGTGGGAAGAACAGGCTGGCTGATTAAAATCCAAATACGGCCATCCTTCTTGTTAATTCTAATAAGTTAAGTAGGACAAACGCACCATTTGTAAGTGTGACAGAAAGAAGCTACTGACTGATGAAGAAAGTGACTGTAAAGAGTTTTTCACATCAAAATAGGTCAAAGGCCCCAAATCAGAAGCCATCCTCAGCAGGGTATAACAAATTAGGGGCTTTGGCTTGAAGTCCATATCCTCCTTCCAAAACAATCCTCCTTTACAATAAATCATGAGGCTGGAATAAGTTGAAGGATGAAGGAGCATAAAGGATGAGAAGGAAGAAAAAGGAGGAGAAGGGAAATAATCTAAGCTTTGCTTGCTGAAGCAAAGGTAATAGAGGAGAGCAGCTGAGAAGAAGGTTCCAGGGGGTAATGTCAGTTGTGGAAGGTATCTTTCTCCATGCCTGGGCCTGTCTTTGACTCCACTCTGCAACTCTACTTCACTTCCTGTATGCAGCCTAGATGATCTAGTCACAACAGGAAGTAATAGAGGGAAGGATCAGAAGCTAAAGGATAATGTCAAAATGGTGAACAAACAAAAGTGGTCCTGGGTTAAGAGTGGACATTGATTCAGTTAGGAACGGCTAATGGGAAAGTATGGTCTAAGCCCCTGATGTGAATCAAAGGACATCTAGACCAATCTATGCATAAACAAGAGTCCTTTCCACAATATACCTTCAAATAGGCTTTCCATGACAATCTCTAGGGAAGTTTATTATTATTACTTCCTAAGGCACCCCATTCTACTTTTGGATAGCTCTAATTATTAGAAAATTTGTCTATGAAGCTTAAATTTGCTCTTTTGCTTTTTTAATAACATTTCATCTAATTCTGCTTTCTGAAGCCCAAAAGAACAAGTCTAATCCCTCTTCCTAATGACAGCACTTGAAATACTTTAAGACAGCTATCACGAAGTCTCTGAGTTTTAGTCTCCAGGCTAAACACACCCAGTGCCTTCAATTAATTCTCACATGGAATAGACTCCAGGCCCTTTACCATTCTAGCTGCTCTCTTTTGGATGCTCTCTGAACTACTCAAGTTGAATTAACCAATCAACTAGCACTTATTAACCATATATTGTGTGCCAGTCATTGTGCCAGATGTTGGGGATACAAAGACAGGTGTGAAACTGACACTGCCCTCAAGGAGCTTGCATTTTATCAAAGGAGACAATATGTTCATATAGATATAAGATAATTTTTGGGCAGGAGGACATTAACTACTGGGATAGATTAGGAAAGGCATAATATGGTACATAAGCGGAGTCTTCAAAGTTATTAAGGATTCTAAGAGGCAAAGTGAGGAGATCATACACTCCAGGCATGAGGAATAACTGACACCAAGGCACTTAGATGGGAAATGGAGTGCTGTGTACAAGGAAGAAGAAGAAGGACAGTTTGCCTTGGCAGTAGAATGTATAATAAGGCTAGAAAGGTAGGTTATGGCCAGGTTGAAAAGAGGTTTAAATGTCAAACAGAGGAGTTTGTATTTGATCCTAGAGGGAGCCATTGGAATTGTTAGAGTTGAAGAGCAATAAGATCATACTTCAATTTTAGTAACTGGGAAAGTAGATCAAAGCAGAGTGAGATTTGAGGCAAGGAGACCAATCAGGACACTCCTATAGTCCTTCAATGGAGAGGTGATCAAGGCCTGAACTAGAGGTAAGTTTGGGTGGGTAGGGAGAAGAGGATGGATGCAGAAAATGTTGTGGAAGTACAAATGGCAAGATACAGCAACTGCTTACATATGTGGGAAGTGAGGAGTCAGGAATGACACCAAAGTTGTGGTCCTGGGTGCCTGGAAGGATTGCAATACACTCAACAGAGATAGGGAATTTCATTATAGAAAAGTCAGTTTGGCAAAAAAAAAATTGTGAATTCTACAAATTTGAGATGCTTATGATCTATCAGTTCAAGAAGTATAATAAACAGTTGGTGATGAGGGGCTGAAGTTCAGGAGAAAGATGTGTGAGACAGAGACAGAGAAGCACATACAGAGACACAGACACAGACAGAGAGAATTCTGGGAATCATCTACATGGGGTTAATACAATCAATCCTCAACTTTCATGGGGTAAAATTCCTAGAAAATGGCACAAAAGTCAGAAACAATGTATACTGATACATTGAACCTATGGGAAATAGGAGGTTAGGTTCCTGCAACTACCAAAAACTGTAATCTTTCACTAGAGATACTGAAAATACAACTTGTTGCATATAATTCTTTGTAACAAAACACAGTAACCATGAAATAAACCATAAAATGCAGTACACACTAGTAATTTCCTAGAATTCTGTGACATTTTGTGTTAATATCTCAATTTAAAAAACCATTGATTTCAGACAATATTCACTTTTCATAACAAATGAAATCTATAGAAACATAAATACTGTACAGCAAATAAAATTCTTAAAACTAAAACATTTTAACCTGAATTTTACCTTCTACTGTGTCAAATAGTGGTGTGAGGACATTGTACTGTATTGTTGTTTGCCCTTCATTTGGAAGAGGACCAATGACATCATGTGGTGATGGATTTAAGTGAGATAGAGTTGCACAAAGTCATCAGCTTCAATCTCTCTTCCAGAGTCATCAAAGTCCAGAATGAAGACAAAAGTCAGGACTATTGGTTATGGCTTAGGATGCAGTGGATGGCCTTGGTGTCTTTGATGTCTGACCAAGTTTTAAGTGTCCCACAGTACCTGTTTCAACTGCCTTCACAGCCATCGGAATAAATTGTTCTCATTTGCCCATTCCGCCAGAGGAAGTCTTCACACTCTTGGGGTAGACATCCCCCTAATTCACCAATCAGTTTGAGGCCCATCATTTGCTCTCAACTTGGGTTAGCCTGTATGCTGAAACAGGTTTGCCAAGGTGTGGCCACTGTGCATGCTACAGCTTCTTGGAGCCACAGGTGAGAGTTGAGTGAAGATGAATATTAAAGGAGGTTGAGCAGCCCTGTAAAGGGCTCAGCAAGCCCTGACACCAAAGGTGCTAGTGCTCCCTACAGAACCCATACACTGTAAAGGAGATGTTACTGGCACTTTAGCTGCTGCTGTCAGAAGACGCCAAGACTAGTGAGGTCTCAACATCACCTCCAATACTCTATCCTTCACAGCTGGTGAAGGCAGATGGTGTTGGAGATCCTGAAGGTCATGCCAGCTTGAAATAAAACATTTGAGATGTCTGCTTCCTGCGCCATTTGAGATCCTTAAGGGTTTGGGAGTATGGGACCATAGCAGAGGCATGTTGACATTTAATCTTGAGGCTACAATCAGTGATGGGATCTGCAACCTCAATGTCTCTAGCAAGTTGGTTAATTATTCCAAGTCACCCTTCAAGCTTGGAAACTGTGAGTGGCACAATCATTTTTTTTTCTCTGCTGCGCATAACCACAAATGTGCATGGTTGCTAATGCAAAATTGAAATTGAGGTTATTAATAAAATCACACTAATGCTTGAAGTTGCAAGAGTTAAATGTGGAAATGTTGAGGACTGATTGTACTTAATCCTATGGAAACAAAAGGGTCACCAAGTCAGAAAGCAGAGAAAAAGAAAGTTCTTCCTAAATTCTGGTACCCAGAAAGAAATAACATTCTATGTGTATAAAACAAGATATAATACAGAAGGACTATCAACTCCCATCATATTGTTACATTTTTGTTAAATCCCTTATTCTCCCTCTGAAAAACACAGAATGTCAGAATGGGAAGGGTATTCAGAGGACATATAGCCTACTCTTTACCTGACCAAGAATCACCTCTAAAATACTTCCATGATATGGTCAGAAGATCACTGCTAAAAGCAAATCTACAACCTTCAGGAGTAGCCTATCCCACTTTTGGATAGTCTTAATCTAATTCAATTCAATTCAGCAAATATATATTAAGTAAGTACTCTATACAAAAGAGTTATGTGTTATGTGTTAAGTGGAAAAAAACCTCTCTGTTGAGCCAAAATCAACTTTTGGGATTCTTTACCAGCATTTTCTCTCCATTGGACTTTTCAGCAGAAAGGGAAAGGGATTTCTCTCCTCCCCAAGCCCCAGTGACAATGATAGTTTACAGCATAAGCACATAGGAGAAGAGACATATGCTTGCTTAGGCAGGCCTGAGGTTCCATCTTGAACCCCTGACTGTCTTCTGTCTTTCTGTTTCCTTCCTTTTTATTATTTGTTTTTTGGTGGGGGGGGGGGGGGGGAAAACAAATCAGAATTAAGTGACTTGCCCAGGGTCACACATCTAGTAAGTATCAAGTGTCCGAGATCACATTCAAATTCAGTTCTTCTCTGACTCTAGGGCCGATGTTCTATCCATTGTACCACCTAGCTGCCTCTCTCTGCTTCTTTCCTTAAGCAAAGGCCAAAGATGAGCAAAAGTCCAGCCTTTGCTCTAATGTCATGAATAGAAAATTCCTGGATTCCAGATTCAAGCTCCAGATAACCAGATCTACTATTGCCCTAATCATGACGGTTCTCAAGGAAAAGGTGGTTCCATTCTTCCAGCACAATCATCCTCTAGCTGAAGTCCTGCCCCAGTTAGCTAAATCAGGACTTTGTGAGCTGCTCAGAGAGAGCATTTCCAAGGTGAATTTGAAATATTTATTCAGCAGTCTCGCAAAGTTGTCTTTACCATTCAGGGGTACATAATGGGCCATTTGATATGCTTTATGTATTCCATAACTGTTTCCCATTGAGCCCTTTGCATTTTGTGTAGTTTCTGTGGTGGAGGAAATAAATCACTGTCCATAGCTGGTACCCATACTTTACAATGAGTACCTTTCCTAAAGGGGATCTTGTTACTCCAATTTTGGGGAGAATCTACCTAAGCTTTGTTTCAGAGATTTCCTTAGAATTGCTTCTCTTCTTTTCTTCAGAATTTCATTCTTGACATCTTCCAATCCAACCTGGGTTAACTTTCCCTGTAGAATTTCAACCCAACCATTTTTTCTCTGTGCCTTTCAAAATCTGTTCTCCCTTATGCCTGACTGCTTGTCATTATACATAAAGCTCTTTCCTTTTAGATCTAAACTTGTCTTTTTTATGGCTCAGAAATTCAGCCTTTACACATTTGTAACTGTATGTCTTTAATCTCAACCAATTTTCTTAAACTCTACTATGCCATTTTAATTAGGAAAATTACCTCCTCTTCCTCTCAACTACTGTAACAAAAAGATAAGAACAAGGCATACCCACTGATCCTAGGAAATATTTGACATTAAATATAGCTAGATTTTCTAAGCATCCATACAAATGCCCTGGAAATATGTAAGCAGGAAGTTTAGGCTTTTGAAAAAAAAATTATCTTAAACATCATATTATCCATTTACTACATTGCCCAAGGTGGATACGAAAAATTGAAGAATAGCATATGATTTTAAAATTTAGATTCCTTTCTTCCACATTTAAATGTCAGTCTGTGCCTTTTCTTAGAAATGTTTTCTACATTGTTCTGTCAAAGACAGGCTAAAACGTTTGAAGGGTAATTCAAGGTTTTAAAATACAGGGAGTTAGGAACAACATAGGTTACATTTCCTCTAAGAAGGAAACATTTTAAGTTTTGCTACAGCATTCCTGTTAATCAGCAGAACATCCCTATGAACTGAGGCATAGAGAGCAGTATTTTCTCTCATTTTATGGCCATAAAACCAGACGTTCAGAGAAATTAAGTGGCTTCCTGAAGAAGTGGCAAGGTCAGGAACAGACCTAGACCACTCTCATTATTAAATGAGGATCCATGATCATTTTTGTTCATGCTATTCTCATTTAAATTAAGCAGATCAGAAAACCCATAAAAATACAATTATTTCAATAGATTCAGAAAAGGTCACTGATAAAATGCAACACCCATTTATGATTTCTAAAGGCATAAAAAGTATAGATATGGAAGGATTTTGTTTTTCTGGTGTGTGATGAAAAAAGGATTTCTTTGAAACTGAGTTAAGGTTATTTTAATGGTGAAACATTAGGCTTTCCTAGTAACAATGAGGGTTAGTAAAGAGCAACTTTCCACTTTCAATGTTAATATTTGACATTTTAAAAAAATACTAGGTAAAACATTGTGAAAAAAATTAAGGAAATAGTGTAGGCAAAGAAACAAGCTTAAAAGATTTATTAACAAATGATAAAATGTTATGTAAGAGAACATAAGATAACAAAATAATAGAGAAATAAATGGCTTTGGCAAGATAATTGGATATAAGGAAAATCTTCAGCAATCACTATATCTATATCTATATCTATGACAACAATCTGAAGGAACTGCTAGAAAAGAATTATGGTAATGAGTAAGAGTTTCAGATATTTGGGCAATAACCTACCAAGATGTATATAAGAAACATATTAAAATCTATTCTGAAAATGATTTTACAGAAGAGGGAAAAAAGGAAGAAATAAATCATTGAAAAAATATACAAAGAAAATGACTAGGTTAAGCCAACATACTTAAGATGGCAATACTACCCAAATTAATTTATACTTTAATTTAAGGTTAATTTAAAAAAACAGTGGGTGGCTTTGTAGAGTCATTATAAATAACATGGTAAGTATGTGGATAATATGATGTATATGAAAGAATAATCAGAATATCAATGGGAATTACAAAAAAATTTATTTTTTAAAAGTAAAGGGGACTTTTTATGCCAAATCTCAAGATAATCATTAACATTATCTTGTACAAGTACACTGGCTTAGAAATTGGAAAAAAAAAAAAAAGAAGTCATTGGAACAGAATAGATAATCCCAACTGAGAACTAAAAGTATGCAACAGACAGTTTGATAAATCTAAAATCACATAATGCTAAAGAAGAGAATCATTATTCATTAGAAACTCTTGGGGAAACTGGATTACTAAATAGAAAAAAAATGGATTAGAGCTATATATCAAACTATATACTACAATAAATTTCAAGTAGATCAATGATCTAAATATGAGAGGTAACATAAGAAATTAGAAGAAACTGCAATGATATGCCTATCAATTGTGGAGAGGGAGAAAATTATTGAAAACAGGTTTAGGGAGAAATATAGTGGATTCTGTTTTGGATATAAGTTTAAGATAACAAAGGAACATCCAGCTAGAGTTTTGCAGTCAGCTGCCAATGAGAAACTGGAGTTCATGAAAGGGATTAGTATTGTTTGTGTGGGTAGATGTATATATGTGTGTATGTGTATGTATACATATATATATATTTGTGTATTTGTATAGGTTTTTATATGGTTATAGGTACAAATAAAATTTATCTAAATTTGGGAACCATCCCAATAGATATGAAAATTGAAATAGTAGGAGTTGAAAGTATTACTAAGAGAAAAAAGTGTAAAGGGAACAAGAAGACAGTCCAGCTCAGAGCATTGTGCAATACCAATATTTAAAAAGCAAAGGATAGATAAGGATTTAACAAATGAGATTGAATCAAAGAGTCAAGAAGAGAGACAAGAGATGAAAAGAAAGGAGAAAGTGTCCAAAAGAAGGGATAGAAAACACTGTTGAAAGCTACAGAGAGGTCAGATAGGATGAGGACTGAATAAATACCATGGGATTTAGCATTCCAATTCATTGGTAACCTTATCAAATTTGACCCAGTGTTCTATCCTGACAACATCTTTTTGAACTCTGAATCTATCACCTAATATATTCAGTATCCTTGGCAGTTTTGTGTCATATTCAAATTTGATAAGCATGCCATCTAAAAATGTTGAACACCATATAACCAAGCCCTGGGACACTCCATTAGTTATGTATTCCTTCTGAGTTGGCTCTTTAGGAACAGTCTTTCAACTAGTTCCAACAACTCTGAAACAATTTTAACAGAAGAAAGAGGAAAAAGAAGAAATAAATCATTGGAAAACCATCCAATAAAAATGACTAAGTCAAGCCAATATATAATTATGTTTTCTCCTAACTTTCTTTAAAGACTATTAATCCATAATATCCATCCTATCCTTTATCTGAATCTTTGAAATATTTTGTCCTAAATCTACAATCTATATAAGACCATGTAGAGCTTTCCTCTCCTCTATCACAAAATCTAATGGTTCTAATGGGAGTGGTCACTTCCTGACAATGGTCTTGTAACTTCCACATTAGCAATCAGTTTCAAATTTTCTTTCCTCCTTATTCTGACTCCATTCTTTCTTTTAATGGCACCACCACTAACCCTTTATCCCTCATTTTTAACCCTGTTTTCTTTTACTCTTATGGCTCTCTTAGACTTTACTTTTATCCCATCAGTTATCAAGTGCTTCTATAATATTTCTCAATATTTCCTTCCTCTCTTTTCTTTACCTCTATGAGCCTCATAAGAACTTTAGTAACATCTGTTGGATTATTTTTTTTCTGGAATGGTATCTTTTTTTCAAATTTATTTAGTATTTTATTTTTCCCCAATCACATGTAAAAACAATTTTAACACTCATTTTTAAAACTTTAAATTCCAAAGTCTTCCCTTTCCAAATCCTCCTTACCCCTCTCATTGAGAAGGCAAGAAATTTGATATGAGTTATACATGTGTAGTCATGCAAAACATATTTCCATGTTAGTCATGTTGTGAAAGAAAATAGACCAAAAAAAGAAAAAAGACCTCAAGAAAATAAAGTAAAAAAGTATGATTCAATCTGTATTCAGACACCATCAGTTCTTTTTGTGGGGATGGATAGCATTTTTCATCATAGGTCCTTCAGAGTTGTCTTGGATCATTGTATTGCTGAGAATAACTAAGTCACAGCTAATCATCTTACAACATTGCTGTTTTTTATACACGGTACATTTCACTTTGCATCAGCTCATATAGGTCTTTCCAGGTTTTTCAGAGAGCATTTGTTCAGTCGTTCCCCAATTGATGTACATCCTCCCAGTTTCCAACTCCCTGCCACCAGAAGAGAGCTGCTATAAATATGTAGATCATTTTCCTTTTTGTTTTTTATCTCTTTTTTTCACAGTTACTATTGCTAACTATATTTGCCTTCATCCTATCCCCTCCTGATTATTCTATTCTCTCTCCTTTCACCTTGTCCCTCCTCAGCAGTATTTTGCTTCTGACTACCACTTCCTCCAATCTGCCCTCTCTTCTATCACCCCTCTTCTCTTATCCCCATTTGCCTCCTATTTTCCTGTAGGGTAAGATAGAGTTCCACACCCAATCAAGTGTGTATGTTATTCCCTCTTTGAGCCAATCCTGATGACAGTAAGGTTCACTCACTTCCCCCTCCCAACTCTTTCATCTTCCTCTCCACTGCAAAAAGCTTTTTCTTGCCTCTTTTATGTGAGATAATTTGCCCCATTCTACCACTCCCTTTCTCTTTCTCCCAGTACATTTCTGTTTCTCTCCCCTTACCTTTATTTTTTTAGACATCCCTTCATATTCAACTCACATCTGTGCCCTCTGTCTATATATACTCCTAATTTCCCTAATAATGAGAAAGTTTTTATGACTTACAAGTATCATCTTCCCATTTAAGAATGTAAACAATTTAACCTTATTAAGTCCCTGATGATTTCCCTGGGGGCGGGGGGGAACAAGCAAACAATAGAAAAATATCTGACCATAGAAAGTTACTATTTGACAAGTTTCCCTTTTTATGCTACTCTTGAGTCTTGTATTTGCAAGTCAATTTTTCTATTCAGCTCTGACCTTTTCATCAAAAATACTTGCAAGTCCTCTATTTCATTGAATATCCATTTTTTTCCCCTAAAGGATTATTCTTATATTTTCTGGGTAGGTGATTCGTGATTGTAATCCTAACTCCTTTTCTTCCAGAATATCATATTCCAAGCCCTCCAATCCTTTAATGCAGAAGCTGCTAAATCTTGTGTTATACTGACTATGGCTCCACAATACTTGAATTGTTTCTTTCTGGCTGTTTGCAATATTCTCTCCTTGACATGGGAACTCTGGAATTTGGCTGTAATATTCCTAGGAGTTTTCCTTTTGGGATCTCTTCAGGAGGTGATCAGTGGATTTTTTCCATTACTATTTTACTCTCTGGTTCTAGAATCTCAGGACGGTTTTCTTTGATAATTTCTTGAAATATGATGTCTAGTATCTTCTTTTGATTGTGGCTTTCAGGTAGTTCAATAATTTTTAAATTGTCTCTCTTGGATATATTTTCCAGGTCCATTGTTTTTCCAATGAGATATTTCACATTGTCTTCTGTTTCTTTCATTCTTTTGGTTTTGTTTTAGTTTTTCTTGATTTCTCATAAAGTCATTAGCTTCCCTTTGCTCCATTCTAATTTTTAAGGAATTTTTTCTTCAATGAACTTTTTTACCTCCTTTTCCATTTGACCAATTCTGCTTTTCAAGGCATTCTTTCCTCATTGGCTCTTTGTACATCTTTTATCATTTGGTCTAATCTGTTTTTAAGGTGTTATTTTTTCCAGTATTTTTTTTTTTGTGTCTCCTTTACCAAGATGTCGACTTATTTTTCATTATTTTTTTTTGCATCACTTTCACTTCTCTTTCCAATTTTTCTTCTGCCTCTCTTACTTGATTTTCAAAATCCTTTTTGATCTCTTCCATGGCCTAAGACCAATTCATAGTTTTCTTGGAGGTTTTTGTAGGTGGAACTTTGACTTTGTTATCTAATTCTGAATGTGTGTTTTGATCTTCCTTGTCACCATAGTAACTTTCTATGGTCAGGTGTTTTTACTGTTTTTTGCTCATTTTCTCTAGTCTATTTCTTGACTTTTAACTCTTTGTTAAAGTGGGGTTATGCTTCCATGGTTGAGAGTGCACTGTATCAAGCTTCAGGGGTTTTGTGCAGCTGTTTTCAAAGAAACTTCTAGGGACCTATAAAGTTTTAGTTCTTCCAAGGTGGTATGATCTAAGGAGAAGTGCTTTTACTACTGTCCTGGCCTGTGCTCTGATCTATGAGCTATCACAAGAACTCTTTTCTGCTCTGGAACTGTGATTAGAGGCCCCATTCCACTGTTGCCACAAGCTCTGGTATGCTAGTGCTCCTCCTTGCCCTGGGACTGCCACCGAGGACTGTGACCTGGATCCAAGCATGGGCAAAGCAAAAGAGCCCTGCCTCAGTGCTAGCAAAGAGACCCCTGTAATCTCCCTCTGACCAGGTGTTTGACCCCCTTACCGTCTGTAGGCTGAGAACTCCAGAAGCAGCTGCTGCTGCTGCTGGTTCAGTGGTTCCCAAGGCCTACTTCTGGTTTGCTGGGGCTGGATCCATGCTGGCACAGCCTCTGCTGGACTGTGCTTCACTCTCATCCAGGCTGCCACAGACCTTTCCTGCTGACCTTCTAAGTTGCCTTTCACTGGAAAATTATTTCATTGCATCCTTTTGTGGGTTCTGCTGTTTCAGGAATTGTTTTATAGAATTTAAAGGTGTTTGGAGGGGTTTGGGGAGAGCTGAAGCAAGTCACTGCCTTTTCTCCACCATCTTGGCTCCACCTTTCCTCTATTTGTTGGATTCTTGCAGTAGCCTCCTGACAGGTATTTCTCCCTAAAGCTTTTCCACTTTGGTTTAAAAAAAAAAAACAGCTCTTACAGTTATACTGGGCCTGTGATTTTTTTTTTTTTTTTTTTAGTTTGGAACTCCTAACAAGAAAACTCCTCTACTAACTCTGTCTTTAAAATGTATCTTGTTCTGATTCCCCTGACTATCCTCCCATTCCAAGTCAGTATAGTAAATTTATGAATAGGCAGTATAAAGGGACAATAGTAGGAAGATTGCAAAGGGGAACCTGGAAGTAACATATAAACCATCTCAAAGATCAAAGGAACATAATTTACAAATTGTATCCCATATTAACCAAAAATCACATCCTAGTAATATGTGCTAAATCAGGGGAACCCGTTTAATCTTTGCTGTCAGAGCCTTTTGGTCGTGATATGTAAATCCCAGACAGATTACAGATCTGCACAGTAAAGACCAGCCAGTTACTAAATGAGGCTGATAATTTTGAGATGATATGGACATATGAACTTTAAAGTTTTACTGCCAATTTTGAAATTATTTGAATACATTAATGAACTAACTCTA
The DNA here is from genome assembly GCF_900497805.2 of Vombatus ursinus. Taxonomy (NCBI): domain Eukaryota; kingdom Metazoa; phylum Chordata; class Mammalia; order Diprotodontia; family Vombatidae; genus Vombatus; species Vombatus ursinus. The sequence continues at coordinate 16,289,588 of NW_020954585.1, forward strand.
AGGTGACACAGATAAGAGTTAGTCTGTTACTCCTAAAATCCATTAAAAATGAGACCTCAAACTCCTGCACCCCAAGCCCTCTTCCATTGCCATCAGGTCCATGCTGCCAAGTACTCCCAACTCTAATCCATGGTTATGTGAGTGATTATGTTTCTCTCCCTCCTCATCCTCTTACCCAGAATGCCTGCCTTCCTTCGCCATCCCATTTCCTTTCTCTACCCCATCTGCCTCTGTATGACTCTCACTGTTTGTCTCTGTACTTTCTGTGCTGTTTGACCCCATACCTTCTGTGGTTATTAAAATGTAATTCACTTCCTACTTCTTATTGCCATCGTGGTCTTTCCCAGCAAGTACCCCAAAGAACCAGGTATTACTGCCCCAATTTCATAATTTCATAAATTATCACTTTAAACACCAATCAGCAATCCTTCTGCTACTTTCTTCTGGGACAGTAAGGAGTTAAGTGACTTATCACAGACAAAATCTAGGACATGTCAAAGTCAGGGCTTGAAGCTTGATTTTCCTGATTCTGAGGCTAGCCTTCTATCTTTTCACCAACTTGCCTCTCAGCAGGGGAAAACATGAAGATCACTAAATCATACTTCTTTGTTTTCGTGCAATCTTTTATGACAAGTGTGACATGTTTTGTCTGGTTTTTTATTATTGTTGTTGTTGTAAAGCAGAGAAGGGGTAGAGTTTCATGGGTTGGAGCAATAATATTCTTGATTTAAAAACAACAACAACAATGAAAGACTGAAATTATTCTGTTTCTTAGGAAATATTGCCCTTAGTTGCCCTCTTTGTCAATTAGAAGCTGACTGGTTTTTTACTTAAAATTGTCATTACGAAAAATTTTTTCCTATTAATCAAAAGGGCACTGATTCAGATACACAGTACACATGTAGATCTCTATTATGCAACAGTAAGTAAAATCAAACAATTCAAATTGATATGTTAGATAAATTGGCTATATATTATAAAACTGAGATTCAACAGTAAAATGATGTACTTTCAACATATTTAACAAGATGAACGCAATACTATAATGTTTGCTCTAACCTAAATTTCTGTTCTGTGAATCCTATTTTTTTATTGACTTCCTTTAGGAAATTAGAAATGCATTTCTAGAAAGATTATGGAGTTAATGGTTGTATATAAACCCAGCTCCTCTTCATCACCTCAAAGCAACAAGATATACACTAAATAAAGGAACAATATCATTACCAAAAAATGGAAAAAAGTAAAGAAACACAGTGAAGTGTCTACTGAATAATCAGCAAAAAGACTGAACTATTAAGTAAATAAAAAGGTTTTATATTGCCATGAAGAAATAGTATGGCATAAAATAATAAGAGGAGAAATCTCCAAATGCTATCATAACTATGTCTGGATCCTCAAAATTGAAATTGGAACAACTACAAGAAGCAACTAGGTAGTGCAGTGGACAGAGTGCTGGGTCTAAACTCAGTTACTTACTAGCTGTGTGACCCTACTTAATCCTGTTTACCTCAGCTTCCTCATCTGTAAAATGAGCTGGAGAATAAAATGCCAAACTACTCTAGTATCTTTGTCAAAAAAAAAAAAAATCCCAAATGGGTCTTACAAAGAACAAAACCTGAGTTCCTTTCCTGGAACTGCTATGTATTCAGGCAAGTCACTTCCTCTCCCTGAGAGACTGAGCCTCAGTGTCTTTTTATGTTCTATTATATTTGGGGGCAGCTAGGTGGTGCAATAGATAGAGTGCTGGACCTGAAGGCAAGAAGACTCAACTTTATGAGTTCAAATCAGACATATAGTAACTGGGCAAGTCATTTAACCCTTTTTGCCTCAGTTCCTCATTTGTAAAATGAGCTAGAGAAGAAAATGTTAAACCACTCTAGTATTTTCACCAAGAAAACCGCAATTGGAGTAACATAGATTCGGACAAGACTGAAACAACTGAACAATGACAAGAAGAAGCCCCAGAGTGTCTGAGAAGCATAATAAAATAATTAAAGAAGCAATAAGAAGTTCTTAAGAGAAATTTAAAACAAGAAAAGAATCCATGGGAAGGAAAAGAAATGAGTGTTTATAAAGTGCCTACTATGTGTCAGGCACTGTGCTAAGTGTTTTTTACAAATATGATCTCATTTTATCTTCACAATAAAACTTGGAAGTACGTGCTATTTTTATAATTGTGTAAACTGAGGTAAACAGCGGTTAAGTGACTTTCCCAGGGTCATACAGTTAGTAAGTACATGAGGTCAGATTGGAACTCAGGTCTTCATGAGTCCAAATCTCATTTGACTGTGCCATCAGTTGCCTAATGATTTAGAAGAAAAGGTTAAGAATTTTAAAAACATATTGAACACACACACACACATACACACACACACAAACAAAGCTAAGGGCAAAGTTAAATAAAAATATTAGAAAAATCCTCAAAGGAAGAAAAAGTCAAAAAAATTGAGATCTTTATAAGTCAAAGCAATTGCCTTTACAGAGAAATTTTGGTAAGACAATCTGAAAAAAACAAATCTTAACAGCAAAATATCATGGAAAAAGTCTGAATACCATATTATAAATTCTGAAAAAATATTGGGAAAGTGAGGGCAAAATAAAGATTGATAGAACTTATAGGACTCCATCAGAGAGGAATCTAGAGTAAAACTCACCCATAAATGTAGTCATAAGGTTCCAGGGCTTCATCATTAAATACCAACATTTACAAGTTTTCAAGAGGAGGTCCTTCACATATGAAGGAAAAGCAGTAAGAAGTTTTCAAAAGTACTTTGTTGACCACACACCAAAAAAAGAAAGAAAATATTACCATGTAATATGGTGAAAAGCAAAGAAAATTCATTTATATGCCAAAGTGAAGTATTCTGCAAATATGAGCTTCAAATGTTTTTCAACTATTCTGTCTCATCATGACTCTCACTGCCTTGAATTTGAAGTTATTTTGAACCCAATAGTAAAAATTTACCTTTTCTCTATTAAATCTCACCTTTGCAGATATGACTGATTGATCAAATGAGATGTTTTTAGATTGTAACTCTGTTAATCAATCAGGAAGAAAAAACACATTACTTTAGCAATTTAATTAGACTTTAAATGGATCTCAAACTTTCTCAACATGTCTAACTTTATAGCTAAGGAATTCTTTGCAATTTTTTTTGGCAAGTTTCATCAGAAGTATAAAGGTTTTTAAGAAACCCTAACACTAAAATTGACTGGACTCCTTCCAGATAATAAATTATTAGCACATAAAGATAAAGAGAAAAAAAATCCTTCCAAATTTAATTATGAAAAGAATACCAGTTTTGTAGTCAGACAATACAGATGTGAATGTTGCTATTTATAACCTGCATGACCTTAGAAAAATTCCTTATTCTCTTTGGACTTCATTAATATATAAAGTGAGGAGGGTGAACTGGAGAGTTTCAAAGGTCCTTTTCTACTCTATCTTACTTGATCCTATAATTTTTCTTAGAAATTGAAGCTGAGGGGGCAGCTAGGTGGTACAGTGTATAAAGTTCTGGCCTTGGAGTCAGGAGGACCTGAGTTCAAATCCAGCCTCAGACACTTGACACTTACTAGCTGTGTGACCTTGGGCAAGTCACTTGACCCTGATGGCCTCACCAAAAAAAATTTTTTAAAAAAAAGAAATTGAAGCTAGGACAGGTAGTTATCTATCAGTTTGGTAATTTTCAATAATGATGAGTTCATCATGCACAAACTGTTCTGTTTCCAACCCAATGGTCAATAATTATTTTAACTGATAGTTTTGCCCTAACAGAGGATGTTAAGGTTTCAACAGTTTGATGAGTTTGGAAAAATGCTGAGCAATATTAAAGATTCATGGACACTAGGGTGGATTATCACCCTGGGATAACACTGACTTTGCTTACTTTCTAGCTTTTTTCCTGATGCCAATATAATGAAAATCTAAAATTATATGATAAATGAATTTAAAGAGGTGTTGGGGAAAACTATTTTTAAGATAATAGTATAAAAACTTCCTTTGTTTTTAAATGTATAAAATGGAATGCTAGGAAAGGTGCTAGATAAATTTTAAGTTACCCTGTGACACATAAATTCCTTCAGTAATAATAAGATAAGTTAATTCCTTCTATGTTAAGTGATATTAAGTCAGGAATACCTTTATGACATTTGACTTGAAATGGTCATTTATTGCTCTCTATCAGAAAAAAGAAGATGACTTTCTAATTCATGCATCACAGAAAAATTAGTGAGCAACAAGGTCTCTCTCCATTTAATGAAAAGATGGCATTTGAGTCCATGCCTTTTAAGAATGAATTGAAGCAATTGGGGTTGGTTAACCTAGAGAAGAGAAGATTGAGAATGGGGAATGATGTGTCATTGTATGAAAACATTTGAAGGGCTGCCATGTGAAAGAAGTGTTACATTTGTTCTTTTGGACCCAAACTAGGATAAAAACAGCAGAGACAAATTTTGGATTGACAGCAGGAAAATCCTTCTAACAAATGGTGCTATCAGAGTAGAATGAGTTGTGTTGATCGACATTAGGTTCTCCTTAATCAAGTATCATCAAGTAGGAACTAAATGGCCCCGTATTGAACACTATGATAGTGGGGATTCTTTTGTGATAGGAGGTTGTAGTAGATAACCACAGAGTTTACTTTTGACTCTAAAAATTCTGTGATTCTAATGTTAGAGATATGAAGTAAAATTAATGTCTCAAATATCTCTTTTTGAATGGTTCATTTGTTAACTTCTTATTCATTTCAAATCATTTTTAAAGTCATGTTTCTTAATTCTTCTTTAAAAACTAAATTTCCTATACTTTTAAGAAACTGGGTACTAAGTGATTAGATTTTCATTATCTTGGCATTAAGGCAAAATCAGCAAAAGAATATTTAAAAAAAGAAAAAAAAGAAACTTCCATTGCCCTTTCCTAATCATTAGAAACTAACCTTTTTTTTATTAATTCCTTTCTACTAATTCAGATTGAAAGAATTCACAGATCATCTCCAGAAAAAGAAAAAAAAATACCAAATACTGCAAACTCCAAGTGGTTAAATTCATCAATTCAATTGATATTGTAAATTATTTTTACAATAAGTTCTGCAACAAGTTCTGCAAACCATCAGGAGAAAGACCTTCAAATACAAAGGGAAGGACTTTCAAATAACACAAGACTATTCTGCACCCACTTGAAAATGTAGGAGGAAATGAAATAATGTGTTCTAAAGATCACTGGCATTCAGGATACAGACCAGGGTGACCTATCCTGCAAGTCTAGGCTTAATCATGTAGGACAAAAGATGGACATTCAGTAATAAAGTGACACATATTTAGAAAGAAAACCAGCACTGATGAGATTATTTGTCTCTCAAACACCCCAAACAATAGAAACACAGGAGAAGTGAATAAATGCAGCAGACAAGGACAGTAACAGCAACGAAATGACAACAGGGAGACCAGTAAGAGGCTTTATTCCAAATGTACACAAGAAGACAGGCAGAAATCTACCAGATGTAAGAGTGAAGGAACAGATTCAGTATTATGGATAAAACTTGGCAATACCTCACCTACAGGGGAATGCTTCTGTTATGGGACTACATTACAACCTAAGAGGGTACATAAAGGGAGCAGGGAAGAAAAGAGGGAAGGAGAAGAGTGAGTGATGCACTGAAGTCAGTGAAGAACTGGCAATGAGGGGAAGGTGATGTAATCTCAGAAAGAGAAGAGCCTACAAAGAAGTGGTTGGGGAGGGGGAGAGGATTAAAAAGGAGGGGAAAAAGAAAGAGGTCTTTCAAAGTGGTAGGGGGTTTCACTGTAGAATGCTCCTATGAGTGAAAAGAGATAGTTCATAAAAGATGAGGACCTTACATTGGATGAAGCCTGGGAGATTTAGTGCTTGAAAAGTCTACTTGTCTTGGAAAGTGGGAGAGGGGGAGTTGAAACCTCTGAGGACAACTAGAACCTGGAGGAGAGTTCCAGACAAATGTAAAAAAAAAAAAAAATCAACAAGAGAGGATATAGATCAGTGGTGGGCTGCTGCATAATCAGGTTTGTGGTGTGGGAGGGCCCTAACAGGGGGCAGTATCCTCTCTGACACTTGCAATAATTGTCATTATTTTATAAATGAGGCACAATGGAAAAAGGCAATCCTTGAGACAAGTCTTACTGATAGTGACAGAAAGTGCATGAAGGGGAGTGCCTAGAATGGATACTTTGGAAGTTTTGCTAGCATGAAGAATATAGAGAAAAGAAAGAGACAGATAAGTATCATGCAGCATGATTAAGAGAATGAGGGTATAGAGTAAACAGAAAGAAGAGATGGATAATGAAGAGAATGAGAGAAATACTTTTTTGGAAAGAGGTGCAAAAATTGAATGGGAGGAGTGGAAGGGAAGATATCAAATGAGAAGAGGGCATCAGAGGTGTGGGGAAGAGAGCCAGTGGGAACAGAGATACTTTAAAAAAAGATTAAAGTGAAGTAACTGAAGGAACATAATACTGTGTTTACAACAGAAGAGGAAACTTGAAACCAAAAAGCTACTGCACAGACAACATTAATGTATCTAGGATAAGGAGGGAAATGATAGAATGGGGAAAAAATATTTGTGTCAAATTTCTCTGGTAAGGGTTGGGTGTCCAAGATATATAAACAATTATGTATATTATAAATATATATGTGCACAAATATATGCACACATATTAAAAAATTTAATAGCCACTCCCCAATAGATAAATGTTCAAAGGATATAAACAGTTCTCAAAAGAATTGCAAAGTATTCACAACCAACTAAAAATGTTCCAAATCACTAATAATAGGACATATGCAAATCAAAACAAACCAGGGATTTTATCTTATACCTTCCCAAATTCAAATTGACAAAAAATGACCCAAAAATGGCAATAGTCAAGGTTGGAGGGGTGGTGAAAGGATGGACACACTAATACATTGTTGCTGGAGTTATGAAATGGTAAAGAATATTTTGGAAAGCAATTTGGAATATGCAAATAAAGTGACTAAAATGTTGATACTCTTTTGACCAGAGACTCCATTACTTAGCTTGTTCCCCAAGGAAGCTATTGATAAAGAAAAAAATATCCATATACTGCAAAATATTCCTAGCAGCACTTTTTGTGATACCCACCAATTGAGGAATAGCTAAACAAATTGTGGGATATTGTCATGTAAGAAATCATATGTGTAGTGAATACATAAAAGCATAAAAAAATCTACGAACTGATGCAGAGTGAAGTATGCAGAACCAAGAAAATAATATAAATGGTAACTACAACAATATTAATGGAAACAACACACACACACAAAAATCAAAAGTAAATGCAACATAATTACAAAGATCAAAGGAAATTCAAATGAAGAGATATGAGAAGACACCCCTAACCTACCCCTTTGTGGAGATGGGACATCCACTGCATATGTTGTTGGACTTTCTCAATGTATTGATCAGTTGTGATGACTTTTCTTTTTCTATTTGTCATATGGGATGGCTGTCTGGGAGGGAGAAGGGTACATAGGATGCTATGGTGATGGAAGATACAGAAAACATCAATAAAAACTTATTTTACAAAACAAATAAAATACATTGAAAAACATTGGGAAGCAGGTAGGTATTATGAAGGATAAAGTGTTGGGCCTGCAGTCAGGAAGACCCAAATTTAAATATGGCCTCAGACATATACTAGCTGTATGACACTGTGCAAGTTCCTTTAAAAAAAAACAATCAAAAATCTGTTTTTCTTAGCTTTCCCCAAATGGGGGTGATTTAAAGATTTTTTGAAGATGAAATGAGATAGTATTTGTAAAGCACTTAGCACAGTGCCTGGCAATGCTTTCCACCTTCTCCTTTTCATCACAGCTAGACCATTATAATAGTTAGTGAGTAAATAGTTATGAAAAATGTGTTTCATGTTACAAACATAAAGTGCTATGGAAATGTTAAATAATAAAGAACTATAAGACTTATCATTCTATTTAGTTCTGCATTAAGGTCCAATCCCTCGTCAAACTTGCTTTATTAAGATGCAGGCGAACTTCACCCCATTTGAAAGGGTTACAATCTAATTTTACTGTGGTTTTGTACTTAGAAAAATGGATATGGAGACAGTGATAAGGCAATGAATAATAGGTTCAGAAAGATTAATTGGATGACTATAATTCAGTCTAAAGTTCTAACTATATTACAAAGGTTTATGAGATCATCGGAACTCTTGGAACTGAATTATATCTTCTGTAATCAGTCTTTCCTCTTTCTCCATTCCCATTTATATCACATGTAGAAAATGCATGTTTTTGAGACCATAAAACAATTTATTGAGGACATGTAAAGGAAATCATTTAGGATTTTTATACTAGACAGGTTAAAGAAAAAATTGCAATGCATCAAACTAGCAAGTATAAAAACTACAGAGACTTAAGGGTCAATTTCCTGCTAAGCTGTTCTTTTATCAAAGGCAAAAGGAGGCAACCAGTCCATCATGAAATATAATATATCCAGAATGGGAAGGGACCTGAGAGGCCATCTAGTACAAACTCTTCATTTTGCAGATGAGGAAACTGAGGTTCAGGGATCTTAAGGGACTTGCCCAAGAAGGGACTTGCCCAAGATCACATAGTAAACAACTATCAGTGATGTGTCTTGAACCCCAGTTTTCAGACTCTAGAGACAATATTCACATACACTCAACCACATACACATGCACACACACACGTACAGAGTAATTACTGAAATTTTACAGAATTATGTCTGACAAATTGACAAGTCCCTGGCAATCCCCCCATTTTGGCTTCTTAATTTCCCTGGTGGGACAGCTAGGTGGTACAGTGGATAGAATGCCAGGTTGGTGTCAGGAAGACTCATCTTCCTTAGTTCAAGTCTGGCCTCAGACAATTCCTTGCTGTGTAACTCTAAGCAAGTCACTTAACCCTGCTTGCCTCAGTCTCTTCTTCTGTAAAATGAGCTGGAGAAAGAAATGGCCAACCACTCCAGTGTCTTTCACAAGAAAAACCTAAGTCGAGTCATAAAATGTCAGATACAACTGAAAAACAACTCAACCACAAAATCTCCCTGGTGCTAAATGTCTCCCTGACATATGCTTTCCCCAAATATCTCAAGCTTTGCATCTTGGCTCTCTGCAGTCACTCCATATCATCAGCCAAAGTTGGATTTATTCTTATTTGCAGCCTAACAATCCAGCTATAAGCAAGATGTGACACTGCTAAATCTGGTTAAAAATATATGAATGGTTAGATGTAATAAAATAGAGTTTAGTTTATAAAAATCCCTCCCTGTACTTTATGTCAAATAAAATTAACTAGTTCCATAACTCAGATAAAAAGAAATCTCCACATAGAAATGGATATATCTTACTTCAAATGGGAGCTCCGTTAATTCCAGATTTCCAGACAAATCCAATTTCTCCAGATTTTCACAGTCTCCTAATTCTGGAGGAACACTCTTCAGATGGTTGAAACTCACATTGAGTTCATTCAGGCTCTTCAAATAACCTGTTGCCATAGAATATCGCCATCAGTTGAACAGGAGTCATTTGAAAGAAACAAAGACATTTATGAAACATTTGAATGAAACATAATAATAATTGTAAAGGGAATTAAAATTGAATAGTCTATGTATAAGCAGAAAAAATATGTGATTTCCCATGTATTTTGCCTCTTGATCAAAAATAATCAAGTAATTTTTCATTGTTTCATGTTATATGCCTTGTTTTACCTTCCCAATGAGATTATATGAACCTTCAAAGTAGGGAATATGCTTTCTTATTGTCCTATATCCCCACCTCAGCATCAAGCACAGTATTAGCCTTATTGTAAACCCTAAAGCTATAACTACAATGGGCCAACTAAGGCTTTGCTCCAAAGCACCAACATTTAGAGGAAATAAAAATTATAAATAAGTATTTGAAAAGATTCAGTAATTTAAAAATATGTTACATTTACAAATTGACAGCACATATATCTCTTTAAAAGCATAGAAACAACTGAATTTAGGACCTAGTTAGCAAGAAAAATTAGTTAAAATATGAAGCAACCAGTCACATTATTAATAAGATCCATGTATGCGCCTATAATAACTAATTCCCTCTCCAGATCACATGAATTTGCCTTAATTACTTCTTGAATCATTTTCACCTCATATACTGCAAAATTGATGAGAGAATGTCTTATATTACTTTTTGGGGGGATGTTATTTGTTTCAGCTACCAAAAGTGATAAACATTCAGAACATGTCTTTTGAATTGAGCTGAATTTATAAAAAAAAATAAGCAACTGCATTCAATTTATTAAATTAATTTTGTTTACATTCAATAAACAGTAAGAGCTTACTTTGCAGCATTTAATAGAGGCAGCTTGATGTAATGACTTGATGTAATAATGTAATGACTGATGTAATGTAATAGGAAACCCTATTTTCAAATCCTATCTCAGACACAGAATGGCTATAGAACACTGGACACATTCTGAGACAATCCAGCCACAAAGTAGGCTCCCATCTACATTGGTTGAGAGTTATTTTTATAATAACTATGTATTTATGAGAGAGACAGAGACAGAGATAGATGAAGACAGACCGAGACAGAGAGACAGAAAGACAGAGAGAGACACACACAGAGACAGAGAGAGAAAAGAAACAGAGAGAGACAGAGAGACAGAAACAGAGAAAGTGAATATACATAGATGTGTTTTGTGTCCAAAAAGTCTCAGTGCAGCCTTAAGTTTTAGTAACTTTTGGGACAACCTGGATAGGGCCCATATTATTCTCCAGAAAAGACTGAGGAAAATGCAAAATGTCCCTGCCCTCATGGAGTTTACAGTCTAGTAGAGGAATGTCTCATACATTGATAGCTAAAATTACACTGAGATGCATTATAAATATATTAAGGAGGGTCTTTTTAAGGTGCTATACAAGTATGGGATGATAACAATGATTATCAAAAAGGGTAAGAAGAAGAAATCTAATTTCCTTGTCCAGTTTGCTTTTCAAAACTTCACGGAAGATAATGGAAGTTATAGTTAGTTAATTTCAAACTCCTGCAACATTTATGGATTTTCCAGGGACATGTGGAATTTAATTTCTACTTCAGTTGAAGTTCTAGAATTTTATAAATGTTTTCATTACCATAAGAGGGAAAAAAAAACAAAAAAAAAAATCAAACAAACCAAAAAAACTCTCCCACCAGGTTATTATGTATATTCAGAAGAATTTATAAGGAAATATGCATTCTAATTCAACATTAGATAAATAGTCATAGATGTATTTTCAGATTCATATCCCCAATTCAAAACATATCTATAAGCAGCAGGGGTACTTAGCTCTACAAACCATAGTAATGTACAAAGTAACTGGGACAAAGTATAATAATTAAATTCTTTTTTTTTTTTTTTGGTGAGGCTATTGGGGTTAAGTGACTTGCCCAGAGTCACACAGCTAGTAAGTGTTATGTGTCTGAGGCCAGATTTGAACTCGGGTCCTCCTGACTCCAAAGCCAGTGCTTTATCCACTGCACCACCTAGCTGCCCCTAATAATTAAATTCTTATACAGTGAAGCTTACAACTTTTTATATCTTTAAAGAACTTTTAATATGCAATATTGCAGCTAGGTGGCACAGTGAATAGAGTGCTGGGGCTGAAGTTAAGAACTTGCTATTTAGACATTTTTCAGTTGTGTCTGACTCCTCAAGACCCCTTTTGGGGTCTTCTTGACAAAGATACTGAAGTCATTTGCCATCTCCTTCTTCAGCTCATTTTGTAGATAAGGAAACTAAGGCAATCAGGCTTAAGTGATTTGCCCAGGGTCACATAGCTGGTAAGTCTCTGAGGCTGGATAGAAGAAGAGTCTTCCTGACTACAGGCCCAGTACTCTATCCAAAGAAGCATGACCTGAGTTCAAACTCAGCCTGGGCAAGTCATTTAACCTCTGACTGTCTCAGTTTCTTCATCTGCAATATGAGGATTATACCACCTACTTCACAGGATTGTTGTGAAGATCAAATGAGATAATATTTGTAAAGCACTTTTGCACATTGCATGGTACATAGTTGGCACTTAATAAATGCTTGTTCCTTTCTGCTCTTCAAATATATCTTCCATTGAATATTGTGACTAATTGATTAATAATTAATCATCAATTAATTAAATAATAATCACATAAATATTGTAATGTCAAAATTAATCATTTTACATGATTTGGTAATGAGAAAGAAGTCACAATATTTTGATATATTCTTTTATTCTTTATCAAGAAACCACATTGTTTACACATTTTTATTATAAATGTTTGAGAGACAGTCCAGTCTTGATTACTATACATAGGATTTTAATGGGATGTAAATCAGATAAATTCTGAGACCATTGAAGCATATTTTTCTCTGTCCCTTGGATAAATTTCTTAATCTTTCATGACATGTGGCATGGTAGAAGTTTGTGTTAAGGTATTACATCTCCATTTGGGAATTTCTATAATTTTGGAACAGTTTTGTTTCTCAGTTTACTAATATGATTTGTCTTTCAATAGGGACAAGTTTTGAAAGCTCATAATTAAAAAAAAAAAACAAAACCAGACATGTTTTTGAGTGAGTGTTTATGTTTAATTGTCTTCTGTTAGTTGTTTTGGTATACCCTTGAATGAAAAACTGACTTTCATTTGTATAAATTTTTGTTGTTCCTAACTTGTTTCAGTCATGTCTGACTCTCCATTACTCCATTTGGGATTTTCTTGGCAAAGATGCTGGGGTGGTTTGCCATTTCCTTCTCTAGCTCATTTTACATAAAAGAACTAAGACAAACAGGGTTAAGTGACTTGCCCAGGCGCACACTTTAGTAGGTCTCTGGGATCAGATTTGAACTCATGTCTTTCTGACCCAAGGAACATTGGTCTGGTCACTGAACCACCTAGCAGCCTCCTGTACTGAGTTCTAGGAAGACAAAAAAAAAGGCAAAAGACAAGCTCCTCAAGGAGCTTGAGACAACATGCAAGCAAATGTAAACAAAGCAAGATATATACAGGATAAATAGGAAATAATTAATAGATGGAAGACATTAAAAAACAAACAAATAAAAGGAGACCAAGAAAGTCAATAAGTAGAGTTGAGGAGGGAGAGCATTCCAGGCATAGGGGATAGCTCAAAAAATATGTTTGGATTGGTGAGATGGAATATCTTACTAGTAGGACAGCCAGGAGGCCAGTATCACTATATCTTAGAGTACTTGATGAGGAGTAATGTATAAGAAGACTGGAAAGGTAGGAGGGGGTTAGGTTATAAAATATTTTGAATGCCAGAGAGCATTTTGTACTTGATCCCAGAGGCAACAGTGAGCTGCGAAAGTTTGTTAAGTAGGAGAGTGGTATGGTTAGACTTAAATCTTAGGAAAATCACTTTGGTGGCTGAGTGATGGAGTGAGGAGATAATTGAGGCAGGCAGACCCATCAGCAGGCTACTACAACAATCCAGACATAAGGTGATGAGGATTTGCAGTGTCAAAGGAGAGGAGGGAGTGTATATGAATGATGCTACAGAGATGAACTCAACATTTTGATAACCGCTTGGATATGGGTATTGAAGAATAGTGAGGAATCCAAGATGACTTCTAGCTTGTGAGCCTAAGGGACTAGGAGGATGTTGTTGCCTTCTAAAGTAACAGGAAAGGTAGGAGGCTGGGAGGTTTTAGGGGAAAGAAGCAAGCAGAGTACAGTGCCTATTATTAGATAGGCATGAGGAATGTCAATTCTGAAAACAAATGATCAAAGAATCAAAGAGTTAATGCAACTTCTGTGAACTCTGAAAATACCAAAGAGCTCACACAGGTTATCACAGCCATTGTTAACTCTGAAAAATAAAATAAAATAAAACCAAAATAAAACCAAAGAGCTAACAGTGGTCATCAGCAAAAAGCTTTCTTAATTCTATTGGAGGAGGGGAATTAGACACACATGCAGGAACCTCCTCTGATACCAAGGAGATTGGCTTTAGTGTGGGAAAATCTCAGTACATATACTAGTGGCTACACAGTTAGCTGTAGACCTGACAATGAGGGGTAACAACAACGAGACAAGTTTGATTCATAGCAGGCCTTCGTGACTGGAACATTGGTACTGCTAGTGTGAAACAATTCTGGGTTTTTGTTGCAGCTGAGTTCATCCAGAGGGTGAGTACAAAATATTGTTGTGTCAAGCTCAGGGCACAGCTTGCTTACCAGGACTTAGTTCTGGAAAACAGGTGTCTGCTAATAGTAAAAAGAAAAGGGTGGTCTTGGCATGGGGATGCTGACAGAAAGTAAAATTGGTAAGAAAGGAGATGTTCAGGAACTTCCCTTCAGTCCTTGAAATTCAAGTTCTCAGTTCTGAGATGCCTGCAGAGACCCAAAGACCACCTCCTTCTCTCCCTCCTCTGTCACAGTTCAACTCTTCTTTCAGTTTCCTTTTCACCTTTTGGTAATTCAGGCTTCACAATTTTACTTGTGTTATCCAGGCTTTACATACAATTCAGTCCATTAAATTAAGATAGAGTGGTATATGCCATCTCCTCACTCTTTGGTCTCAGTCTGAATGATCTTTGAAATGCTTGATTCCATCACGCCCATATCTATTATAATATCCTTAATAGCAATTGGAGTGTACTCTTTAAATATTACTTCTGCCCAATTCCTTGGAATAATTTTGTTGTTCAGTTGTTTTTCAGTCCTGTCTCACTCTTCATGACCCCATTTGGGATTTTCTTGGCAAAGATACTAGAGTGGTTTGGATGTGGTTTGGATGTGGTTTGGATGTGGTTTGGATGTCCACCTGGAAAGAATTCACACACTCAAACCATCTTCCAGTCAAGAAGCAGTTTATTGCAATGGCAATAGCAGCAAGCAAGACTCTTAGGGAATCTGCAACTTAATGGGGATGCTATATATACAAAAAAAGGATGGTGAAAAGATCTAGATGTGATTAAGG